>NC_077230.1:407404106-407696518 GCF_027887165.1 Monodelphis domestica | reverse complement strand
GTAATTTGTTAATACTGCTTCTTTACTTATTTTGTAAAATAGTTTGTATAATATTAGGATTAGTTGTTCTTTCAATGTTTGATAGAATTCATTTGTGAATCCATCTCACCCTGAGGATTTTTTTTAGGAAGTTCTTTGATGGTTAGTTAAATTTCTTTTTCTGATAAGGGATTTAAGTAGAAAGAATTCTATTTCCTCTTTTGTTAATGTAGTTAATTTATATTTTTGTAAATATTCTTCCATTTCACCTAGATTGTCAGATTTATTGTCATATAATTGAGTAAAACAGCTCCTAATAATGCCCTTAATTTCCTCTTCACTAGTGGTGAAATCACTCTTTTAATTTTTGATACTGATAATTTGATTCTCTTTCATTTTTAATTCAAATTAATTAATACTTTATATATTTTATTTACTTCCTCCCCCAAGAGCCAGCTCCTAGTCTTATTTATTATTTCAATTATTTCAATTTTTACTTTCAATTTTATTATTTTCTCCTTTGATTTTTAGGATTTTTAATGTAGTCTTTACCTGGGGATTTTTAATTTGTTCTTTTTCTAGGTTTTTTTTTGGGGGGGGTGCTATGTTCAATTTATTGATCTCCCTTTTCTCTATTTTGTTGACATAAGCACTCAGGGATATACATTTTCCCCTGAGTACTACTTTGTCTATATCCCATTGTAAGGGCATGTTGCAAAGAAAAAGATGGAACATTGGAAAAGGGATCATGGACAGCAAATGATGGTTGGTAGCAGAAAAATCATGAGAGAAAAGAATGGACCTCAGAGAACTCCAAGAGAAACTCTGGGCTTTTGGTGTTGGGATCTCAAGGTAGGCAGAAGCATCTCATCTTACCAGAGATTTGCCAAGAGCCTTTTCAAAGTTTTCCAAGTGACCAGCTCCAGGATTTCTTCTGAAGAATATTTCAACATCTGAGTACCTTGAACATCTACCATGAGTGTCAAGTCTCTTCAGACCTGTGAGGGTCTTGGACTCTTGGCCAGAGAGTGAGAACCTCTCTCTTAGCCTGTTGTACCTACTCTGATTATTTCCTGACCCTATTGAAATTATATTAAGAGTTAGAGTTAGTGGGAAGGAGAGGTGAAATTCTGGTTTTGCTTTACAACTGCCAGAACCAAGAACCTCTGGGGATTAGAAATCAGGATCCCTAATTCCCACAACCCTATTCCCCATCTTTCCTTATATTCATTGTTTATTAACTAATACAACTTGCAGTCAGATATTTTCAAGGGTTTATTTGAGGAGCTACGGGAAAGCAACTTGTTGAGGCTACAGATCAGCCATAACCAAGTGCAGAACAAGACCCCTACCCTACTGAGTCTGTAGACTTGAGGGAGACTTTCCTTTCTAACCAGTTCATGCAAGGGAATTTGGGGGTACCCCTCACATCATATGATAGGGGAGACTTTCCTTCATCTCCCCATCACTCACTTATAACAGGGGAACTCCAATATCTTGAGTAATACTTCATGATAGCACAGCACAGCCCAGGAAGAGTAAGAGAGTAAGAGAGTAGTGTGAGTAGGAATCTTTTCATCAAGGCTCCTACCATTCAGCACCTCACCTGCTCACAAGTTGTGATCTCATCTAGCTCCTTTACACCATCAATTATAATCCCCAGAGAAATATCAGTCTCTTTTCCATAAATAATCCTTTCTCCCTAAATTTTGATATGTTGTCTACTTGTCATTCTCATTGATGAAATGAGTGATTGTTTCTATGATTTGTTCTTTGACCCACCAGTTTTGAATTAGATTATTTATTTTTCAATTAATTTTCAATTTGCTTCTCCATTAACCCATATTAATTAAAACTTTATCACATTATGATATGAAAAAGTCAAATTTATTATTTCTTCTTTTCTGCATTTGTTTGTGATACTTTTATGCCTTATTACATGATCAATCTTTGTAATCCTGAATGCTGCTTCTTGATATCTTAATTTTTTTTTCTGTATGTTTTCAGTATTTTCTTCTTGGCCTGGGAGTTCTTGAAATTGACTGTAACAATCTTCGGAGTTGCCATTTAGAGATTTATTGCAGGAGTTGTTCTGTGGATTCTTTTTATCTCCATTTTACCCTCTTATTCAAGAATCTCAGGGTGGTTTTCTTTGATAATTTTTTGTAATATGATTTCTAGGATATTTTTTAGTCATGACTTTCAGTTAGTCCAATCATTGTTAAGTTATCTCTCTTAGATTCATTTCCCTGGTAAGTTTTTTTCTTCAATGAGATATTTTTACATTTTATACTATTTTTTATTATTTTGATTTTGCTTTGTTTCTTAATGTCTCATGAAGTCCTTAGCTTCTGTTTGCACAATTCTAATTTTTAAAGACTGAATTTCTTCCATGATCTTTTGTTCCTCTTTTCCCATTTTGTCCATTCTTCTTTTCATGTCTCTCTTTTCTTTAATGAATTTTTTGCCTCTTTTTCCAGTAGGTCAATTCTGGTTCCTAAAAAACTGTTTTCTTCATTTGATATCTGTGCCTCTTTCTTTTAGTTAACCAATGTTACTTTTTAAGATTTCCTTTTCTTTTTTTCCCATTTTTCCATCTCTCCTATTTAATTTTTGAGTTCCTTTTTGAGTTCTTCCAGAGTGTGAGCCCAATTTCCATGTTTTTTTGATAATTTGTTTATAATTCCTTGTATCCTGTCATCTTCTGTTGGTTCCTCTCTCTGGTCTTTTTCCTCAGAGAAACTTTCAATAGTTACCTTCTTTTTCTGTTGTTTTCCAATTTTCTCAGCTTTTGTTTTTATTGAGTTATTTTATTGCCTGTGGACAGCTCTCGCCTCTTCTGGTTTACTGGTTTACTGGCCAGTTGAGCTAATCTGCCATAGAGTTAAGTCTTCAACTTAGCCAGCTGCTAAGGCCCAAAGGCATGGAGCCAGATAGAGGCCTGGTCCTCCCTGCCAGCTGTTGTCAGGGCATGGGACCTCAAGGGGTGTGTCTGAGATGCTCCTCCATAGATGCATCCCAATCCCAGGATTCCAAAGTCAGTCTACACCTAATCCTGGATCCCAGAGCTGTAGGTGATAGTGGTGGGGTCACCCAGGACTTCTTTATATGCAGTTTTGTTTCTTGTTCTCCCCTTATCCCATGAAAATTGACTCTCTCTGCCTCCCTTTCAAGTTGTGGTCATCAAAAGAGTCCTGTGACTCTGTCTTGTTGTTGGGTTTGGGTTCCTGTCTTTTTGAAGTGCTTTTTAAAAATTGGTATGGAAGGATAGTCAGAGCAGTTTTGGCTTTTACTACTGCAAGGCTCATCAAAAAGGTGGCCAACCTTTCATGACCTTGCCTGGGGTAATGAACATACAGAGTGACGAATGGACACTATATGAAAAAGCATAACGACCCTTTATTGAGTTCAAACAAAGCAATATATAGGTTAAGACCACCGGAAGATATGATGTTACCTCCCAGCAACAGCAGGAACCAATAATTGGGCAGATTCATAGGAATTCATGACGTTACCTGCCAGGCACAGGGAAGAACTGAGAGGATTCCAAACAAAGACAGAGAAGCAACTTTCCCACAGACTCCCACAATTTCTCACAACCCTTATCAGCCCTCTGCTGGCTACTCCAACCTTACAGTTTCTTTCTCACAAACCTTATCAGTCCTCCCTCTGATGCTACTCCAACCTTGAGCACACAGCTGGGCAGGTTGTACACAGTTCAACCCATGACCCTGACTATGCATCCCAAACAGAGAGAAAAGGAGGCTTAACCTTATGGTTCTGCCTTTACGGCAATGCCTCGACTACATGCTACTACTAAGTCACCATCTTGACTCTGCCCTCCTGAGGTTCCTTTTGATAATAGTTCAAAATCAACTATAGGATCTAGGCAAAGGGAATCCTGAAAGTGACCTTCTCTAAGCCTTTATTTTTACATATGGAGAAATAGGTACAAAAGTGAAAGTGACTTGCCTAGACACATATGACTAGAAATTAATAGTTGGGATTTAGTCTAATTCTCTTATTTCCCTATTCATACAAATCCTCAGTATAGATAGCATGGTAACTGATGCTCATCACAGAATCAAAGAATCTGAATGGTGGAAGACACCTTGGAAGCCATCTAGCCCAAACTTGTTCTCCAGTGACAGATTGAAACATTCCTCAATAGCATTAAAATTGGATTAAAGCAAGATGCCCTGAAAACCTTATTAGACATTCTAGAAAAATTCCCAAGGTCGTAAAGGAAGAGCTAACCATTTCAGTCCTGGGGATTTTACCCATACCAGGTCTCCTGAAGTTAAAGGGTCTCCAGGCAAAAGCCCTGTTTCTCAGGCAGAGATGCCAGATAATGTTATCATCTCTTTTGCAAAAAGGTAATTATGGAGCATGGTAATTGAAACCTGGCCCATCTCAGCAGCTGTTGATAGACACTGTTAAAAAAAATTACAAATGTGATTTAGTCTCTCTTTTGATAGGTTCATGCCTCTAGATACTGGCATATTACCAAACAATAAATCTAATTCTTCATACTGTCTGACAGTAGCAATTGTATCTCTAAAGTTTCTTGTCTCACCATAGATTGTAATATTAGCACTTTATGAATACCCTGCCTACTGTATCTCGCAGTGCTCAACAAGGAAACAGAGACATCTTCACTCAAAGTAGAGCTGCTGCAATGAAAAATTTCATAAAATCAGAAAAAAGAAACAGGCTTCAGTGCAAAAAAGGAAGAAAATACGAGAAAAACTTTTATCAACTTTTATGAACAAGGTCTTAAATCTAGTTTTAGAAAATCAACTTCTAAACATAAGATGAAGAGAGGCTAGCAGGTGAGATAAAGAAAATAATCTTTCAGAACATACTTGGAGTATTATGCGTAATTCTAAGTATAACATTTTAGAAAATACATCAATAATTAATAATAAACATTTATGTAGAACTGTGATGGATATTAAGTGTTTTGAAATATCTCATTTGAGCTTCAAACTCTTCATTTTACAGGAGAGGAAACTGAGGCAGAAGTTATGTGACTTTGACGGATCTCAAAGATAAGTTTTTGAGGTTAAATTTGAACTTTGTTTTTTCCTGACTGCAGTTCCATACTCTCTTCATCATGTCACCCAGCTAAAGAATGTGTAGACGAGAACAATCAGGATGAGAAATGCCATCAGCTTGATGTCCCATGAGCAACAGTTGAAATTCTAAGTATTTTAGCCAAGGGAATTTGTATTTAAAAGGCTGTAATATGTAAGAGGATTTGGACTTGCTCTGCTTCTTCACAGAGACCAAGCTAAGGGTCAAAGGGGTAAAATTGGCAAAGAGGATGATTTGGGCTTCATGGTTGGAAAAATCTAACACTTAGAGATATGTAAAAGGAGATTAGGATGCAGCAGGAGGGAGGGAGTAACCCTCCTCCTTGGAGGTCTTTGACATAAAGTTAGAAGATTACTTCTTCATGTTATAATGGAGATTCTTTTTATATGTGCGTTAAATTTGACTGCTGCTAAAATGGCAAATTCTCCATTTTGGGGATTCCATAAAATATTTCCTCCTCTACTGGATTTTTTTTTAATTAGAGTTCTTCATATCCCTTGATCCCATCACAATACATATCTTCTATCATTCTTGTTCATGTACATACCATTCACATAGGGCTACCCGATGGAAAGGAAATCCTTTGAAAACAGAAACTTTCTTTCTTTCTTTCTTTCTTTCTTTCTTTCTTTCTTTCTTTCTTTCTTTCTTTCTTTCTTTCTTTCTTTCTTTCTTTCTTTCTTTCTTTCTTTCTTTCTTTCTTTCTTTCTTTCTTTCTTTCTTCTCTTCCTTCCTTCTTCCTTCCTTCCTTCCTTCCTTCCTTCCTTCCTTCCTTCCTTCCTTCCTTCCTTTCTTTCTTTCTTTCTTTCTTTCTTTCTTTCTTTCTTTCTTTCTTTCTTTCTTTCTTTCTTTCTTTCTTTCTTTCTTTCTTTCTTTCTTTCTTTCTTTCTTTCTTTCTTTCTTTCTTTCTTTCTTTCTTTCTTTCTTCCTTCCTTCCTTCCTTCCTTCCTTCCTTCCTTCCTTTCTTTTTCTTTCTTCCTTCCTTCCTTCCTTTCAACTTTCTTGCTTCCTTCCTTTCTTCCTTTCCCAAGAATGCTGGGACCAATGCATGTACATATAGATACATAAAAAAGGTTTATTGAATTTTAAGAGTTCTCTTTGAGTATGAATATTCTATACTTCTATTTTCTTTGCATTTTTTCATGACATCTTCATACTAACCTCATATATATTGTTGTCATTGTTAGATTGTTTTAGTCATATCCCATTCCTCATGATGTCATTTGGGATTTTCTTGGCAGAGATACTGGAGTGGTTTGGCATTTTCTTCTCCACTTCATTTTACAGATGGGGAAAATAAGGTAAACAGGATTAAATGAATTGTCCAGGGCCACATAGATGGTAAGTTTCTGAGATCAAATTTGATCTCTTATCTTCCACACTTCAGGCTTGATACTATCCACTGAGCCATCTACCTACCCATTATTTATTTTAATAATAATAAAAATAATAATAATAGACAGAATTTATGTAGAAATTCCTTTTTTGCAAAGTGTTTTACAAATATTATTTCCTGTTTTCTCCATAATAGCTTTGGGAGATAAGTGATATTATTACTTCATTTTATGAAAGAGGAAGCAGAGGTAGACTGAGGAAAAGTGACTTTCCTGGGGTCACACAGTTGGAAAGTGTCTAAGGCATTATTTGAACTCAGATCTTTAAGATACCAGGTTCAGTTCTGTATTCATTATTTCTCCTAACTGACTGAGCAGAATATAAGTTTCTTGAGAGCAGAGGCTCCTTTGATTTTGTCTTAGCATTTCTAGCGCATAAATCTTGGCACATAGCAGGAGTTGAATGTTTACTAAATAGAACTGAGCTGAACTGACCTGAAATTAATTGAATGAGAAGGAATAGAAAATGATCACAATCAAAGACTATATATTTATTTCAGTAACATTGACTTTGTTCAAAATTTATTTGGACTACACAAGGCACTGAAACCTTTACCCAAGGCATTGAAATCTAGTTTACACAAGCCACTTGAGAAAACTCATCTCATTCCTTTGAGACATAACATTTTGAACTTTTGCCCAAATAAAAAGTAATAGAGGAGGATATTAACTTGTATTGCCACGGTGTTTCAAGTTTATAGTACTTTATTCATAAAGAATCCGACTATGTTTTCCCCTAAGTTATTTAATAGACTTGGCTCAGAACAATTTTTGGCCATTTCCAAATATTAATTTCATGTTGAAATGAGTAGTCATTTGACATCTCTAAGGGTGTTCAAAAGCCTATTCCCCAACTTTTACTGGAAATTCCTAAAGAACAAATCCTTGAATAACCTAAAAAGTGTAACATTAGTGGTAGGAAGAATGGAAAAGTGGGGGTGAATAGAGGAGTTTTATCTTTCCAAAGTGACTACTTTGAAATACAATTTAAACAGGTATTGTTTTGTTCTTGTATCTGAGAATCAAGTAACATGTCTTATACACAGTAGAAACTTAATAAATACATAATGAATTTGAAATTGACTTTGAAGTAGACTGTTCTCATTTTGTATATGGAAAGCTTGTTCATACAGTATTTGTAGAGTTTTCGTATAGAGGAGGGATTAGGTTCATTTAGTTCACTTTTTGAAAGCAGAAAAAAGAATGATGAGAGTTGTAGGGGTAGAAGTCAGTTAAGTGTCAGGAATGAAAACAAAATAAAGCAAAACTATATTCTTTTTTATTATCCTTTTTTAAATTTAAAACCCTTACCTTCAGTCTTAGAATCAAAACCTGTGACATTATTGTATTGCTGGTGGAGTTGTGAACTGATCCAACCATTCTGGAGGGCAATTTGGAATTATGCCCCAAAAGGCACTAAAAGACTGTCTGCCCTTTGATCCAGCCATAGCACTGCTTGGTTTGTACTCCAAAGAGATAATAAGGAAAAAGACATGTAAAAGAATATTCAAAGCTGCGCTGTTTGTGGTGGCAAAAATTTGGAAAATGAGGGGATGCCCTTCAACTGGGGACTGGCTGAACAAATTGTGGTATCTGTTGGTGATGTAATACTTTTGTGCTCAAAGGAATAATGAACTGGAGGGCTTCCATGTGAACTGGAATGACATCCAGAAAGTGATGCAGAGTAAAAGGAACAGAATCAGGAGAACATTATACACAAAGACTGATACACTGTGGTACAATTGAATGTAATGGACTTCTCTATTAGTAGCAATGCAATGTCCCTGAACAATTTGGAGGGATTTACAAGAAAGAACACTATCCTGAGGGAAAATGTTGGAGTAGAAACACAGAAGAAAAACAAATGCTTAATCAAATGGGTCAATGGGGGTATGATTGGATGTAGACTCTAAATGATCACCCTAGTGCAAACATCAGTAATCTGGAAATAGGCTTCTATCAAGGACACATGTAAAATCCAGTGGAATTGTGTGTGACCATGGGAGGGGGTAGGGGAAGGGGAAGGAAAGAACATGATTCTTGTAACCAAGGGAAAAAATAAATTAAAAAATTAAAAAATGCAAAGAAAAACCCAATACTATGTATTGGTTCCAAGGCAGAAGAGTGGTAAGGGGTAGGCAATGGCAGTTAAATGGTTAAACGATTTGCCCCTAGTCACATAGCTAGGAAGTGTCTGAGTCCAAATTTGATCCTAGGACCTCCTGTCTCTAGGCCTGGCTCTCAATCCACTGAGCCATCCAGCTGCTCTCCAAAATTATATTCTTAATAATTGTTGATCATTCACCATTTCTGAAGAGGATCAGTGACATCACAAGTGATATCTTGATTCACTGCTTCTTGAAATGGATTTAATAGATTTAGAGTTGCAGAAAGTCATCAGCCTCACCCTCTCTTCCAGAGTCATCAAAGTCTAGTGGCAAAATAAGAGTCAGCACAAATAGTGATGGGCCAGGATGCAATGGATAACCTCTTTGATGTCTAACCAAGTTCTAAGTACTCTATAGTGCCTGCTTCCATCACTTTCATGACTGTCAGAATAAATTGTTCTCATCCATCCATTCCACTAGGGGAAGTCTTCACATGCTTAGGGTAGACATCTACCCATCTTAATAATGGTTTTAACATCTATTGACCACTCTCAACCTGGTTTAGCCCATCTGCTAAAATGATTTTACTTGGGTGCGATCACTGTACATGCTCCAGCTTCTTGGAGCCACAGGTGAGAGTTGGGTGACAGGTGGACACCAAAGATAGCTGAACAGCCCAGAAAAAGGGCTTGGCAAGCAAGAGGGGCTAGTCTTCCTTGAGTACCCTATACCCCTGAATTATTTATTAGAGTTATCTCAAAAGTAGAATAGACAGCCTCCAGAGTTTGCCATTAGTTGCGGCTTTCAGGAAAAGTCTAGATAATCATGTGTTAGGAACACTGTAGAGAAGGTTCACGATCGGGCTCAAGCTGGAAATTGGAGCCTCTGATTTACTTTCCAGCTATGAGATTTTGTCAGTCTATGAGATTGTAAATGACAAATTAGCCCTGTATGACCTCATAATCTCACTTTTTAACACTGAAGAATTCAAAGTCCATGAGTCTAAAGCTAGAAAAAGATTTTGGAGGCTATCTGTTCCAAAGCTATCACTCCAGAAAATGAGAAAACTTTGGTCTGAGAAAGGTGAATGACTTATTCAAGTTCACATGTATAGTAACCAGCTGAAGCATAATTTGAACCCAGGTTCTTTCATGCTAGAGCCAGGCTTCTTTCAACTATAACATGCTGCCTCTCCTTAGAAGCAATGCTAGCAGGAATTCATGGTCCTTGCACTTCCTAGAACCAACAGACCTCCATTTACCATTCTTCAGAATACATCCAAATCCTTCAAGACTCTGTGACAGACCATCTGAACAAACCTTGGTTGGTAGATAGGCGGGTAGAACTGGGGCACTCTCACAGACCAATTTAGCTTCAGAACTCTGACCTGATGCCAAAATGTGGTTCATTTGAAAGTCTTATTATTCAGATTATCAGACCACAAATGACCTGTTTGGCCATTACATATTGCCCCCTGAGGATCAATTCAGCTTTGGCTAATGAGGGTTTTTTTTTTTTTTATTTCCTTGGCTTCACTTTTCTTGATGTTTTGACAGATTTATGATTCATTGTGGA
This sequence comes from Monodelphis domestica, assembly GCF_027887165.1. Lineage (NCBI taxonomy): Eukaryota > Metazoa > Chordata > Mammalia > Didelphimorphia > Didelphidae > Monodelphis > Monodelphis domestica. The sequence goes on along the minus strand of NC_077230.1, from coordinate 407,686,365 downwards.
TTTTAATATTCATGTCAGCCTTATTGTAGATAAATTGGACACAGAATTTATTAGTGCTTTAAAGCAATTAGGCGTTCCCTCTCTGGTTACTATGAAAATGTCAGGTAAAATTCATTCATTGGAAACCCCATTCCATGAGTACCAACCTCTGGAGAGCCTTACAGGTAGACACTAGTGGAACTCACTGGAGAGGAAGCTCTTGCCTCTGCAACTCAGCTCCATAAAGGGAGACTCAGGATTCCATTGGGAAGGAGGTTAATGCTGTACCTGTTGCCACAGACGTCCAGACTTGGAGCTTTTATTGAGACAGTAAATAATACCTTGCAGCTATAATCGCCTATGCCATTGCTGGAGAGCACCATGTCTGGGGATTTTGGAAAGGAAATAAAATTGATGGATGCCCACGTTGTCTCCTGCTAGCAAAGGAAGTCAAAGTGAATGTATTTTGCATATATGTTGTGCTTAGATTACATATGTACACACATGTACTATATATATGCATATATGCACATAAACATACATCATATATGTAGGGAGGGAGGGACAGAGACAGAGAGAGGATGGAGGGAGAGAAAGACAGAGACAGACAGAGAGAGAGAGACACACACACACAAACACAGAGAGAGAGAGAGAGCAAGAGAGGAGGGAGGGAGAGGGAGAAAGAGAGAATCAGAGGCAGAGACAGAGACAGAGACAAGTGAATGTTTTCTCCCTTACTAGACTATAAAGATTATAAGCTTGAGGGCTTGCCATTTTTGTTTATATCACCAATACCTAGCACAAAGCCTGGCACATTTTATGTATTTAATATATGATTGTTGATTGATTTTCTTAAAAGACAGACTGACAACGTGTTCTATGAAACCCAATACAAGAGGAGGAAAAGAGAGACTAGGAGCCTGAGGATCAATCAATCAATCTTACTGATTTGGAAAATGATCAAGTTGCAAATCTAGGCCAAGCTCTCTGATTTCATCTACCCACCCTGAGACAAGAGTTATAAGTTTGTAAGCATCTCCAGGGGCTCCTTTTTACCTCTGTTATTATCAGGAGCATCTCAGAGCTGGGTTTGGCTTGATTCTATCTCAATTCAAATTATTTTAATTAAATAGTTATTATGACCTTATCTCTGCCTCCTAGCTTCCTTGAATTCCTCTAAGACCCATATAAAATCTTTCCTTCTACAGGAAGTCTTTCCTGATCCACCTTAAATTTATTCTTTCTTCTTCCAGCCTTCTTCATATTTAATAACTTCAATTTATTTTGTATAAATCTTATTTGTACACTGTTTATTGCATGTTGTTCCCCCAGTAAGACAGTGAGCACCTTGAGGGTAGGAACTGCATTATGCCTTTCCTTTTATTTCTAATACATGATGTCTAGAACCTATTAGATGCTTTATTATCTCTCTCTCTCTCTCTCTATCTATCTATCTATCTATCTATCATCTACCTGTATTTCTGTATATATGTATGTATATTTATTATATTTATGTACATATTTGATTCATATATATGTACATCCTAGTAGCTGCTAGCCTGCAGTAGCAGCCACACCCTGGGCAACGGCTTCGACAGGCCGGCTAAACCTTGTGAGGGTAGCCATTGGGTCATCGACCCCTGGTGAACCAGGGCTTTGCTCACCCAGCATGTGAAGACTGTTTTGGCGGAACAGACGGAAGAAACCAACAAGAAGGTTCAACGGCTGAGATGGCGACGCAGCAAGGCACTGTGGAGTGCTTAGGGCGTGTTGGAGCACAAAGGACAACGCGGCCATCCAATGCAGCTGAGGAAGTCTCCAGGCATAATGATTTTTCGTGCCACTGGACCCAGGCTTCCAATGCCGAGAGAGTGGGACTGTCTCTGTGCATCGACTTTTCCACTTAAATCTCCTTCATGCACAAGTGTCTTTGTGCACACTCATCTACATCACAGATGAAAGCATACAGAGACAATCATCCTCCTCGGTTACCAAGAGACTACTACTAATATGTACATTACATTATAAATCCATATATATGTGCATTACATATATATGAATTTAACTTTTCTTTGCCTGTTTGAATGACTCCTGGGCCCTGTGGATGAGGAGATGGAGAGGTAAGGGAATAAATATCTTAATAGTACCTACTATGTGCCTGGAACTGTGCTAAGTGCTTTTACAAATATTTCATTTTATTCTCATAACAACCCCTAAAAGTTGATGTTATTATTGTTTCCATTTTACAGTTGAAGATACTGAGGAAATTGAGGCAAAATGTTTTGCCCAAGGTCATACAGCTAGTAAATATCTAAGGCTGAACCTGAACTCAGGTCTTCTTGAACACACATCCAGCACTGCATCCACTATGCCATCAGTTGCCTCTAAATATAAATATTTTTTTTAAATCACAGTTCTTGCTTTCAAATAATTTACAAAGTATATGAGCAGGCTTGAGAATTCAAGTTTTGGAATCAAAGGATCTAGGTTCAAATTTCACCTCTGCAGCTTATCACTTGTATGCCTTTGGATCACTTTCTCTCTCTGGGCCTCAATTTACCACATCCATAAAATTAGCTAATAGGCTATAAGACTATTCCAGACTTAGATAGGTGATCATAGCTAGAATGGCACATTTAGAATCAGGTGTCCTGAAGAGTTGACCATAACTGACATGACTGAAAAACAACAAAAATCAACAAAAAATATCTATAAGTTCCTACTCTGTGCTAATCTTTGGGACTGCAAAACTACATTTAAGCAGTCCCTACTCTATAGAGCTCCATAGAGCTTATTATGTCCTGCCAAGATGATCACATGCAAATAAACAAATCTTCAGACTTAGGGGGTACCCATTAAGCTTTAAAAGCTTAAAATAGTTCTAAGATTTTTTAGATACCATATATATATACATATATATTTAATAAAGAAAATTTATTTTTTTAATGGGGGAGAATTGGTGTCTGAGGAAAAAATACTATTAAATTTCTCATGGCTTAAATAGGGCATTCAAAGAGACAAGGGATTTTAGTAAATCAAAGTGTGATGGGAATTTACTTCAGTCATGGGGTCATAGCCAGCGCAAAGTTGTTGAAAAAAGAGATAGTAAACTTAGATGATATTTGAACCAGGTTCAAATTTTGTAACTCTGAGTGGATCAATTAAGTTTGCTGAACCTCAGTTAACTCATTTGTGAAATGGGGTTAATAACAGAATCTGGCTTATAAGATCATTGCATGATTCCAGTGAGATAATACATGGAAGGTGTTGGGCAAATTTTAAATCACTTATATGAGTCGAATTTCATTATATATCATGATGTTTATAAATGAATATATCATAAATTTGAAATCTCTAAGGTCTGAAGAGATACCTACTTGATTTTTAGGTCTAGATCTCCCTAATGGCCTTTCTTAGGCAACTTATTGGCTTTTCCCTCCTGGAGGATTATATATCAGTGGTAAATTTAATGAAAACACCTGATTGACTCCTCCTACTATATCTCAAAACTCCTGATCTCAAATAATACAGCAGCCTCACTTTCTCCTACAGCAGAGTTGACAGGCCTGCACCATTGTGTCCAGCAAAGGGATAGATGTCTGGTATCTCCATGCCTCAGAAAATTTCTCATCAGGTTGGTTTCATTTGAACTTTGCAAGATTTCAACAGAAATAGATGAGGATATAGTGGGTGCTCGACATGGCGTATGGATTATTTTAATGCACAGAGAATGGAAAAAATAGAAGGAGATAGAGATCCAACCTGTAGTCCAAATTCTGACTCTGGTACAAAGAACATATCAATAACAAACTCCACTTGGAGACAGAGAGAACAATCATTTGTCCCTTTCTTGTTTTATCCAGATTTTGTGTTTCTCTGACTAGATTATATATTGGGCAAAACTATCATCAGGCAAAACTAAACTTGGGACAAATTTAATCAATGTGGGGTGGGGAGAAGGAAGAAGATAGTTTAACAATGAGTGAAGATAATTTCTCAGAAAGTCTAAACCCTAGCTCTCTTTAGGAGGAGAAAGAAAATGGCTACTGAAGAGATGTATCATGGCTATCAGACCTTAGAGTAGATGGGAAAGCCAAGGTGGAGGGGGTTCATTACTCTTTGAGGGATCATGACATGGGCATGACATGACATGTCAACATAGGGCATGACAACAACAATCTCTCTAAGAGGAGAAAGCATGGGAACTTACCCTCTTGGGAAAAATTTCTGCCCCCTCCTCTCTGTTGGTACTAAGGAAGCAAGCTTCCTTTGCCCAATGCCAATTATTTCTTTGGTCTTGATTTGTACAGGATGAGTGGTATAGCTGCTAGTTCAATTATAACTTAGTTTCCTCCAGGATGACTATGAAGGCCCTTTGGACACCATATCATTCCCAGAGTTCAAGGGGCAAAGTCTGGACTATCTCTGTAGTACAAGAGAACTGGGTTTCTTCTTTATTATTATTTTGCACTCACTCTTTTACTCTGGCGGGTAGGTCAAAGAGGTTACTTTTATTTAACATACTTTGCATTTTTAAAGTGAAGCAAAAAGAGCTCTAAGGTCAAGTCAGAGACTTTATTAGCTATTCACACCTCCCTTACTGTCCAGCACTGTGTCTTCTTTTCCAACATAATTATAGGCATTAGAAAATGCATTAAAACTTAAAAGAGCCTGGTTGGCCCCATGCACTTTACATTCTCTGTTTTTAATTCTTTGTTGACCCAGAAGACTTATGACACCTGTCAGAACTGGGAGGAATAGTTATTGGAGATAGGCTGTCAATGACCCAGACAAATAGAATGTAAAATATAAGAAGACAGACATGTTAAGGTGAGAATACTTGAGAGTCTTTTGAGTTATACGCAATTATATACTTATGCTATGTCAGGGTAGCAATACAGGCTTTGGAATGATTTTCCCCAACTAGACTCTAAGTTGCAATTCAGGTCACCAGAGCTCAACTGCCTATAACTCCCCTAAGGATTTTAGGGCTAACTCTGAGAGATTAAGGCACATTTTATTTCTATTGTTTGTGATTGCCCGTTCAGGGTTTCCCCCCATTATAAATTATCACTACCAGTTAGTATTTCATGGATATCATCCTTTTAACCTATCCTCCAATGTCAATTGCCAGTTGATTTCTTTTCAGTAACAATTTAAGCTTTTAACACTAATTAGCTTTAAGAAATAAATATTTAATATGAAGATACAACAAGGCAACAAAGTCCAAAGCACAAAAATTGGAAACTAAAGCAATTACAGTTATGTCTACTTTCTTTTTTTTTTTGCATTTCTCTTTTATTTATTTATTTATTTATTTATTTATTTATTTATTTATTTATTTATTTATTTTGGTATATTTTATTTGATCATTTCCAAGCATTATTCGTTAAAGACATAGATCATTTTCTTTTCCTCCCCCCCACCCCCCATAGCCGATGCGTAAATCCACTGGGCATTAGATGTTTTCTTGATTTGAACCCATTGCTTTGTTGATAGTATTTGCATTAGAGTGTTCATTTAGAGTCTCTCCTCTGTCATGTCCCCTCAACCACTGTAGTCAGGCAGTTGCTTTTCCTCAGTGTTTCTACTTCCATAGTTTATCCTTTGCTTATGAATAGTGTTTTTTCTCCTAGATCCCTGCAAATTGTTCAGGGACATTACACCGCCACTAATGGAGAAGTCCGTTACATTCGATTATACCACAGTGTATTAGTCTCTGTGTACAATGTTCTCCTGGTTCTGCTCCTCTCACTCTGCATCACTTCCTGGAGGTTGTTCCAGTCTCCATGGAACTCCTCCACTTTATTATTCCTTTTAGCACAATAGTATTCCATCACCAACATATACCACAATTTGCTCAGCCGTCTACTTTCAATATTGGCACTACCACTCTCTCCAAATAGGTGTTCAATCTATCCACCTGCTCTAAAGTCATAAGGAAAGGAGACAGAAAGACATACAGAGAGAGAGAAAAAAAAAGACAGACACACACACACAGAAAGAGAGAGGGGGAGGAGAGAGAGAGAGAGAGAGAGAGACAGAGAGAGAGACAGAGACAGAGAGAGTTAGAGAGAGACAGACAGAGAGAGAGAGAGACAGAGAAACAGAGAGAGACAGAGAGAGAGAGTCAGAGAGACAGGGAAAGAGACAGAGACAGAGAGAGATTGCATTTTCTGTCAGCAACAGAATAAAAGATTTCCCTTCATAACATAATAAGCTGAATGGAAACCATGAGGATACTTGAAAATTCTATCTATCTGTGCATGGTCTCTTCATTACAAATTATAGAATAGTCTGACTAAACTCTGGAATAGGTTGGAAGTAGGTAGAGAATACTGTACATGTTCTCTTGGCTAATATAAAAGAGAGAGAGAGAGAGAGAGAGAGAGAGAGAGAGAGAGAGAGAGAGAGAGAGAGAGAGAGAGAGAGAGAGAGAGAAAGAAAGAGAGAGAGAAAGAAAGAAAGAGAGAGAGAGAGAGAGAAGGAGGGAGAAAAAGAGAAAGAGAGAAAGAAAGAGAGAGAAAGAGAGAGAAAGAGAGAGAAAAATAAAAAGAGAAAGAAAGAAAGAAAGAAAGAAAGAAAGAAAGAAAGAAAGAAAGAAAGAAAGAAAGAAAGAAAGAAAGAAAGAAAGAAAGAAAGAAAGAAAGAAAGAAAGAAAGAAAGAAAGAAAGAAAGAAAGAAAGAAAGAAAGAAAGAAAGAAAGAAAGAAAGAAAGAAAGAAAGAAAGAAAGAAAGAAGGAAGGAAGGAAGGAGGGTAGGTAGGAAGGCAGAAAAAGGAAAGAAAAGAAAAATGAAAGAAAATGTGTACATTCATATGAATTTGAAAGTAGCAATTATGAAAACATTAAGATGAGCTGGCATTGGGGCAGCTTTATTTCCTTCTGTCACATAAGAAAGAAATACATTATAAAGAGCACTGGACTTGCCATTATTTTAAGTCCTAGATCTGAAATCTACTAACTATGATTTTAGGTAAGTTATTTCAACTCTGAGTCTCAGGTTTCTCTTCTATACAAAACTACAGAATCTGCCTCTCAGGTTTGTTATGAAAAAAAGCACACTGGAATCCTTAAAGGATCATGTCAACATGAGGAAAAAGGATATAAACTATTTGAACTTCAGCTTCCTCAACTCTTAAATAGGTATAATAATATCTATAGTACCTAATATGCAGTTTTTTTTTTAAATAAAAAGCAAAGGAAAGAAAAAGCCATTAGCTTTCCTGGTTAATAGAATTCTGGACTTGGAGTTGGTCAGGAAGATCTGAGTTTAAATTCCTCAAATTATTGCTAGTTGTGTGAGCTTCATTAATACTTTCAGCTTCAATTTCCTCATATACAAAATGCAGAAGAAAAAGGGGAAGGGGACAACTTTTATCCAGTACCAATTATGTGCCAGGCTCTGAACTTTTCAAATAGTATCTGATTTTATCTTCCCAACAGTCTTAAGAGGTAAATGCTATTTTGATCCCCATCTTAGAGTTGAGTAACCAGAGATAGATGAGAATGTGACATTCAGTTTCACATAGGAAGTGTCTGAGGCCAGGTTTGAATTCAGGTGCTCTTAACTCCAGATAGAGTACTTTAATCCATTGTATCACCTAGCAGTATTTATTTTTAATAATAATGCTAATGACATTTGTGCAATGCCTTAAGGTGCCTAAAATGCTTATATTCATTGTCTTGTTTGATCTTCACAACAATCCTGTGGGGAAGGTGCCTTTATTAAATCTGTTTTATAAATGAGGAGACTGAAGCTAGGAAAGCTTAAGTTACTTACTTAGGGTCACAAAGCTTGTTATAAGAGGTGATATTAAGATTAAAATATAGTTTCTCTGCTAAAAGTATTATATTTTATGAGCTTTATTAAAGATTAAGAAATAAAGAAAATACAAAATAAGAAAGCACGTGGCTAGGAGGGCCAAAAGGCCCATTCAATTTCACGTACTACATCTTGGGAGATGTGTGTAACTAGAAGTGGAAGCCAAGAGAGCTGCATGTACAGTCAATTTAAATACCCATCCTGTTCTAGGCCCAGGTGGGTATCTCAGGTGGGATATTGGGGAACTCTGGGAACCATCAAGGACTTCTGGGAATTGAAGTCCGGGGTTCAAATCTCCATTTTTACATTTCTCCATTTGATCCTTGTTGGGAAAGATTTTCCCCAAAAGGATCATGAAAACATAATCAACTTAAAGATTACAATAATTTGAGGATAAAAGGAAAAAAGAACAAAACAAATAATTGCTCGACTTATTGACAAAAACCAGTTAGGGGGCAGTCCCCTTTGGCATGAAAGTATGCATACAAATAAATGTTCAATCAACCACACCAAAAGTTCATTCTTGATCTTCTCGTGCAGCTTCTGGTCTGGAGGCATCTTCATGGTGTTTTCTCCAAACAGTTCGTTTTCTGGATTCGTAGAGGTAGTATCTTTCTTAACCTAAAATTTTTCTCAAAAGGAATTTAAACTTTGCAATTTAAAATATTATTTTTATATTTCCCTGTGAAGAGGGTAACTGAAAAACACAGGATCACTTAGGGATGCATGGCTGAGTTATGAGGTATATGAATCAATTTGCAAGAGAAATTAAAAAGATATCAGAAAAATCCAAATTAAAAAGATAATTTCTGGATGAAAATATAGACTATCAAAGTCTTATGTGTAAAAATTCCAAATAAAGGAAAAATAAATCTATAACAGGTCCTTGAATCAGGGCCCAATTAAAATGACCTAAGGAAGCAAGCATTTACCCAGTCAGTAGCCAGGACTACAGAAAGTTGCCGCACTAGAAAAGACTTCTGAAAAGGGACCAGGCCATAGGAGCCAGGTGGGAGCCAAGTTTGGGATACTTGTCTGTAAGTATTTTTAGAGTAAATGTGGATACAAGGAAGGCCTATGTCTTAACGTATGTTAAGCGTCGCAACCTTGAGTCTTCACACTAATATATCCTGTGTGCTGTTTTGTGGCACTAATCAGCTTTAGCTTTGTGCTTCATTGACCCTGTGCAATGGTTCTTTTGTATATCTTGTCCTGGAATCAGCCAGAATCATTAAGCACAGTCCCATAATTTTGTTAAACAATTAGTGGCATCATTTTTATAGTCTATAGTTTATAGGGGCATGCATTAGCAAATGTATTTTAAACTTATATTACTGCTAAATCAAAAAGTTAAAGAAAATCTTAATACTGGTGACATGTACTTGAAATATAAAAAGGAGAGAAAATATACTGAAATACTATATTGCACATGCAAGAAAAATATAATAAAAGAGTTTTTAAAATAAAAATATAGCTTATAATCATTGACACACTGTGTCAGCTAAGAAAATATGGAATACAGGGCTTTCTCACCAAAAATGAGATCCACTTCCTCTTCATATCTGGCCATTATACACTGTGAGTACAAGCAAATGAACTTCATGAGGTAACATTTTGTTTATAAAGAACAGTAGTACAAACACATAGTTATCAATATCCCCAAAATTCTCAATAGCCCAATTAATTACAATAACAAACAAACACACTATCACTTTTCACATAAATTGCTGTATGGCATTTTTAAAAGCCTATAAACTGATGGATATTTATCACAATTTTTATTTGTAAACAATGTGAAAACTTATTTTGGTTCTAGCACATAATCAAGAAATCTAAATATCATTCTGGTGGAAGTAAAATGAGCTGAAAAGTATAAATAAGAGATGCTCCCTTTTTTGTTGTTTTGAGAGGCTTCTAGAGGTTCATGCCCTGGGATTAACTTCCCAAATTCCACTCACATTTTTATAAATTCGGGAGGTGGAGGTTATAATTGTATTTCACTTCAGCTACTAAAAGGGCCTTACCTCATGTTAGGGGCAGACAAAATGACCAGAGATTGTTAAGAAAAAATTCTAAAAATTGTTTCTAAAGAACCCTTAATATCAATTTGAGATATTTAGCTCATTAAATTTTCCAAAGGTTGTTATAGCAATTTTCTGATGGAGTCCATCTATCCTCTATGTGACAATTTATAAAGTCAAAAATAGAAAGGTTGTTTTTATATGGGCTTACTCAATAATATTTGTTCAGTATGGTTATAGGGGAAAAGCAACAGTATATAGGAGTAGTTTAAACCCAGTACATTAAAATGATTCAGTATAACAGAATAGTATTGAATGCAGTAATATATGAACTCAAAATCACAAAGTTATATCTTAAACAAAACAATCAGCAAAATGCAATACAGAGATTTTTATAAAACATTGGAGTCTGAAATGCCTTAAAAATATAACATCCAGTCTCTTTAAAGTTCCTTAGCTTTTTTATCCATTTAGATGCCTATTGTCAGAAGACAGAAGATTGGTAATGGGTAGGCAATGGGGGTTAAGGAAACCACCCAGGGCCACACAGCTGGGAAGTGTCTGAGGCCAGATTTTAACTAAGGACCTCCCATCTCTAGGCCTGGCTCTCAATTCACTGAGCCACCCAGCTGCCTCCCCAAATTTGGATAAAGAGTTGCAGGGAGTTGAATTTTCCCCTTGAATCTCAGGTGAAGTAAATAAAAGTATAAGTACAGTCTAAAGATATCCTTTAAAAGCAGTCATGGTTATAAGTTCCTGTTTGGAAAAATTACTGCTAAATCATATATATATATATATATATATATATATTCTTTCTTTCTTTCTTTCTTTCTTTCTTTCTTTCTTTCTTTCTTTCTTTCTTTCTTTCTTTCTTTCTTTCTTTCTTTCTTTCTTTCTTTCTTTCTTTCTTTCTTTCTTTCTTTCTTTCTTTCTTTCTTTCTTTCTTTCTTTCTTTCTTTCTCCCTCCCTGTGATCCCCTGTCTCCAGTCCACATGTATGCTAATTGTAGCCTAAGGAAAAAATCACCTCCATTTTTACTAGCTGGTAGAAGTGAGTCTTGGGCATGGGGGCGATGAGCAGTCTGCTCCAAGGCTAGAGTTTTCTGGGCGGGTGGTTTGTAACCAGGTGAGCAAGATCAGGGTTAAACAGGTCCAGATTGCAGGCAACAGGAGCAGGCAGCAAGAGCTAGCTGAGCCAAGCCAGGCTGGGCAAAGTGGGTGGGTGGGAAGGGCTGGGACCAGGTGAGTGATATTGAGTCAAGAAAGTCCGAAGTGGATGGCTGCAGGCAGGAGCTGATCAAGATGGTTTTCTAAAAAAGCATCTTGGAGAAATGTGACTAAGAAATCATTATCTAGGCTATCTTAAAAAAAATGAGAGTTTTTTGTCCCATTAGGTCACCAAACTGTTAAGATTAAAATTTAGTTTCTCTGCTAAAAGTATTATATTTTTATGAGGTTTATTAAAGATTAAGAAATAAAGAAAATACAAAATAAGAAAGCATGTGGCTAGGAGGGCCAAAAGGCCCATTCAATTTCACTTACTACATCTTGGAAGACAGGTGTCCCTAGAAGCTGAAGCTGAGAGAGAGAGAGACCAGAGTGTACAATCAGTTTAAATATCCATCCTGTTCTCCGCCCACATGGGTATCTCAGTTGGGATCCTGGGGAACTCTGGGAACCACCAAGGACTTCTGGGAATTGAAGTCTGGGGTTCAAATCTCCATTTTTACAGTGATGATAGCAGAAATTCAAATAAAAATGGCACAAAGATGTGGTAAGATTTCTTGTTTTGAAGTTAGATGAGATTGAATCTATCTCTGAGGTTTCTAGCTTTATGAGCTCAAATAATTCACTTGACCTCCTTCAGCCTCAGTTTCCTCCTCTGTTAATAGGGATTCTAATAGCAATTGACTCATAAGATTATTCTGAGGCACAAAAGATATAAGTAAAGTGCTTTGCCAAACTTAAAACACTATATAAATACTACCTATTATCATGATTATAAAGTATTTTGCAAACTTTAAGTTATATAAATGTTGATAAGAATGCTGATGAAATGATAATATTTATTCCATCATAATTGACAATAGATCTACCCTGCTACATGATTCAAGGAGATGATTTCTCTGGATTCCAAAAGATGGAAAATTAGGTTATACAAAATCAGCATTCAAGAAAGATTGTTAAGTGGTCAAGTCTCCTAGGAACAGGAGGAGCCTGTGAATATTAGAAAAAGCAAAAGAAAAAGTTAAAAACTTATATGCTTTATCCTTTTCTTCCTCTTTTTTCTCTTTCCTTCCTGAAGTCATTCTTCCCAATCCCCCTTCTCCTGCCACATGATGAAAAATTAGAATTAGCCAGGAACCTGAAGGGCTCTGGGACAGGATATTAGCAAGCATGCATATGCAGTATTGTAATAAGGAAACCAAAAGCCTATTTACCACATTCCTAACAGGACTGAAAAAATTACAAGGCCAAAGGATATTAAGGAAACTAAGCCTTCTGAGAGGCATCTACATTAGCCTTTTAGGTTTTTTTTTTTTTAATTCCCCTACCCATCCCTGTATCCATAAACTCAATATTCTAGAAAACATATAGTTAACCAGTTCTTATCTTTAAAGTTGATGCCAATTCATCCTTAAAAAAACAAAATAAACCTTACCTTCCATCTTAGAATCAATACTATTTATTGGTTCCAAGGCAGAAGAGTGGTAAGGGCTAGACAATTGGGGTTAAGTGACTTGCTCAGGGTTACAAAGCTAGGAAATGTTTGTGATAGATTTGAAACTAGGATGTTCTATCTCTAGGCCTAGCTCTCAATAGACTGACCAATCCAGCAGCCCCAATACCAGCTCATCATGATGTTTTCAAAATTGCTATTTGCAAATTCATACAAATACACACATTGTCTTTCTTCCTTCATCCCTTTCTTTCTTCCTCTCTTCCTTTCTTCCTTCCTTCCTTCCTTCCTTTCTTTCTTTCTTTCTTTCTTTCTTTCTTTCTTTCTTTCTTTCTTTCTTTCTTTCTATATATGTATGTATGTATGTATATGTTTGTGACTAGCCTATGTGTCCTCACTGTAGGAATTAAATTTTAATGGTTTGACTAAAATATATGAAAATTATAAATAACATGATAGCTGCTGATTTAAAGTAGTATTGCTAAAAGTCAAAATGACTTTTTAATAGCTTTTCTTTACAAAAGAGTTGGAAAGAGTGAAAGTAGAAAGTAGAAAAATGTAAGAAGGTAGAGAAGATAGTCTATCTATCTAAATATTCTTCTATTATTCAACTCAACCAGGACTTGTTGACTTTTAGCTGGAATTAAACTCTCTCCAGAAGACAGGAAGGGAAAACTAGCTATCAATTCACCCAAGTTCCCTCCAAGAGGCAAGTCAAGATGGTGACTGGAGCTGAAGGAGCTGGAGCTGAGGCTGACTTTCTTCCTTGAGCTGACCTTCTTCTTGAAGTCATCTTCCTTCCTGAAGTCCAACTCCTTCTTGGAGTTGAATTCCCCTAGCCCCAGAAATCAAGGGCCTTTTATATTGGCTTCTTGTCCCTTCCCCTTTTCACAAGGGTCAATCACAGCTTCCAAATTGCTCAGCTCTGCCCAGGGGGCAGTGTTTGTGGGAACCACTTCTTACCTTCTGGAGGGATGAGTACTCATCAAAATAGTTTACAGACTCCTGGCTGATTGGGTGTGAATTCTAATTTTATGGCTGAGTTGAAAATGTGGAGAGCTCCTCCATCTAGTGCTAAGTAGGGTGTTCAAGCTTTTGTTGATTCAATTCAAAAGTAGACAAAGGAGAGTTAATCCTGTCTTCCCAATCTGATAAGGTACAAAGTAGGAGTACTTAAATTATTGTTAACCAAAATATTAACTCAAAATAGACAAAAGAGTTAAAGGAATCCCTTTCACAAATGTAAACTCAGAGAGAACAAATAATTCCCTTTTACATCACTCCAGACAATTTTTCCACTCATAAAAATTTTGGATTTATCATTATTTTTGCTTTGAACTTATTTTCAAAATGATATAAACCTCAACTTTTTTTTTTTTTTTAAACCCTTACCTTCCGTCTTGGAGTCAATATTGTGTATTGGCTCCAAGGCAGAAGAGTGGTAAGGGTAGGCAATGGGGGTCAAGTGACTTGCCCAGGGTCACACAGCTAGGAAGTGGCTGAGGCCGGATTTGAACCTAGGACCTCCCGTCTCTAGGCCTGGCTCTCAATCCACTGAGCTACCCAGCTGCCCCCTAAACCTCAACTTTTAAATGTCTTCCTTCCTTTCTTTTTTTTTTTTGTTTATTCAATTCTTTCCTAAAGACTATGACTAAGGCAAGGGTCACCAAAATTTTTACACAGGGGGCCAGTTCACTGTCCCTCAGAGTATTGGAGGGCCAGATCACTGCTATCCAATGCCTGTATATAGTACTGGAGGCAGTGCTGGGCCTGTGACATTGTATACCGCTGTCTGGGATAGTAGAGGCTGCAGTTCTGGCTGTGATGGGCCTGTCATACCTTGCACATGCCCATCACTAGCACCACTATATTGAGCAGCAGTATACACAGTGTGGAATCCCCTCCCCCAGATCAACATTTAACATTGTAACCTCAAAATTTCTTAGACTTATAAATGTTGGAAATTTCACCATTGGGAAATTTCATACTTGAAAAATTTCCTATTGATAGTGGGTCTTGACTATTGGAATGTGAACCCCATTGGCATGGGAGGTTCCTTCTCCTTCCCTTCTTAAGATTACTTTAGGACAGAAACCCTTTGCTGAACAATGGAAAGGACTTTGACCTATGCTTAAGCATAGAACAGGAATTTCTTTGAGTCATGATTGATTTTAGAATTGATACAATGGAGATACTTGGAATCAATCTCCACCCTATTCAGTCCTAACAGGATGGAGTAAGGGCTACAGCCTAGATCAAAATTTAATTATTCCAATCTCTACCCTACTCAGGTTAACAGGATTTAGAAAGGGCTGTAGCAAAGGATCAAAGATTTAATTATTTGAAAATATGACCTACAACAGACATGTGCAAAGCCAGACCTCTGGGCGGTCCTGGGTTAAGCTAGAGCCTCCATTGGCACAGGGAAATTGATGGACACGTGATTGGTAGATGTGAGGACTGAGGGGAGGAAACTTGGATGGTTTCCTTAAGGAGAGAGGGGTCTGAAGACTGGAGGTGGTGGGTGGAGAAGTTGGTTGGTGTGGTTGGTGTGCTCTGAGAAGCTTGCTCTGAAGGAAGCTGAAAGTGGGGGCCTCTGAGACTATTTCTCCATTTTGGTCACGTGAGTAATAGGGACTGATCTCTTTTCTTTGCCCCAGCTATCTAAGGGCTTGGGCCTTTTGGCCCAGCCTAAACAGAAGGGGTATTTAAGCCCTATTTCCTTCTCTCCCTTTTCTCTCTCTCTATCTCTAATTACTTCCTCCTATTGTAATTAAACTCCATAAAAGATTGACTGCTGACTTAAGTTTGCATTTAGGAATTACATAGCTGAATTCCTTGGCGACCTTAAATTAATATATATCAGTCTTTTAAAGTGATTTCCTTGTAACACCATGCTGACATCTTCCATTGTGCAGCCCCATAATCCTTTGCATGGTGCCTTCTTCTCATTCAGTTACTCTCAGAACAAGGTGCCAAGCGAAGGATTATGTCACCAGAAGTAGTACTGTAAGTGAGCAATGCAACACTTTGTGGTGTCGCCACATACAGTACTCCAGGAGTACAGGATGCAAATGCATCCTGTCTTCCTGTCACTGACCACCAATGAAAGAGGTGCCCCTTCCAAAAGTGTGGTAGGGCCTGGATAAATGGCCTCAGGGAGCCACATGTGGCCTGCAGGCCATAGTTTGGGGACCCCTGGACTAAGTTATAGCATATGAAGTTTTGTCATGTTAAGTTAAACTTCAATAGGTACTCTAGATGAGTAGGAAAAGTTTAGGGAAGGATAGATTTTGCATATGGGATAAGGATATTTTTCTATGTTGGAGTCTAGGTAATTTTAGGAGTTGACAGAAAAACAGGAATAAGAACTACATCTCCCAGGCAGTTGTGATGTATTTACATTCCTTTGTTTCTTCCCTGTTTGTTTGTTTTAAATCTGGGTCCTGTCTTCTCAAGGGTTTCTCTTTTGTCCATTTTTTGTCCCCAAACATAGCAACTCATTTTCTTCACATTCCTCCATTATTTGCTTCCAGAGTAATAATCTCACTGTTATCTCTTCTGTATTCTTTGCTGATTATGCTTAATGATAGACGATCTCATAGAATTGAATAGATAACATCTAAAACTTCTCTCAACTTTGCATTCAGACCATTATTATAATCAGTTCTCCTTCCTTCCTATCTGGAATAAGTCCCAAATTACTTTTTATTCTCAATTTGAGAAGTGGGATGGCATAATGGATAATTTTTGCTTAATAAGAGGACTAGTTAAGGTTCAAGTGCTCTCTCTGAAATGTACTGATCACATGACTTTGGGTGAATAATTACACTTTTCTGAGCCCTAGGCAACTCTTGAATACTCTAAGATGTGGAGAAAGTGCTGACCTATCTTAGAGGATGGAGTTTCCTCACCTGGATATTTCCTATTCCAATGTAGCTGTAGCATCCCAAGCATATTCACATCTATGAAATATAGATGACTGTATTATTACTGTGTCTCCAAGCATGAGGCTTTACCGATAAGGTTTGTGAAGGTAACCTTGACCTGATCACGCGACCTATTGCCCAACACAAGCCCATTAACATGTTCGGAGACTTGCCCGGGAAAGCGGGGTTATGTTCTACACGCCCAAAAGGTGTTCCCTCCACTGTACCACCCAATCTTGATTGTCTAAGATATGTGATGTAATTGTTACGTGATTAGAGGCATCCCTCTGCCTCCTCATCAATAAAAGCAAAGGCAACCCCTGGGATTCTCTCTTTTTAGGAAGGTTCTTTCCCTAGCTAGGATCACCGTTTCTCTCTCTCTCTCCTCCAAGTCCTTTTCTTCCTCGAGGCTGTGACCATCTCGGCCTGCATTCTCTACCTTAATCTCCTCAACCACCTCATATTCTATTATCCTCATTTTCCGCCTTGAGGAAAATCATAGGGGTTGCCTGCCCTATCCTACCACTGATTTGTCGGTGTCTTTCATTTCCACCCTGGTTCTCGGTTCCTATCTCTCCTCGGTCCCATTACAAAGGTGAGCCCCTTCCCTTGTGGGACCCTGCTGGTCAGGGAAGTCCATTAGGAGTGAACCCACAGTAGCATTCCTATCTATATTCTATTTTCAGAAACATAGTTTACGAAGTTTTGTTTGGGGGGAGAACACACTTTTTGTCGTTGCTGTTGTTTTTCCTCTGCTATTTGATCACTGAAATAATGTCTTCAAGCATACATACATACAAAGATAGTAACTCACAAAATATATTCCAAATACACGCATAGATACACTGGGCTTTTTCACAGAATATGTCTTTTCACCATAACATATATTTTATTGCCACTTCATACATTAGTTTTTGATATAGTACTTTAGGATGAAAAATAATAATTTCCCTTTCCTTTGGTTATAGGGGAGAGATTAAAAAAGTGCTTCATCATTATGTTTTTAAAAAAAAACCATGAAAATATTCTAGAGATTTTAAACATCTAAAGTATCCAAATGAAATTGACCTGACAGAGAATAATAATTTATTAGGACAATAATCTCTGTTCTAGAGTGTTAGATCCTTCATAGATTCCTTCCTCGATCATTTCAATTTTAAAGCCAACCCTTAAGATTATTCACATAAGACCTCTTAATAACCACACCAAGAGAGCTATCACCCTCATAGGGTCAGCAACCAATATTTTGAAATCTCTTTTAATATGCAGTTCTCTAGAAGATTAGGAAAGGACCTCCCTGGTCAATAAAGCACATTCTGAAAAGCTGCTACATATGCATTTCTGCAATAGGCATTTTTATAAATGTCCATAAATACATATTTATGAGACGCAGATTATGTCCTTTCTTGTTCTTCACTGTGAGAAAACAGTGTCTTGTAGGAGGAAGGGGGCATGTCAAGATACTCCCTTTCATTCAATTTAGGATAGATAGCTGGAATTGAAGATCTGACTGAAACTGAGAAGTAGAAAGTGAGGGTAGTTATAATAGGATCAATCAAAGATATAACTAAGGTGCAACAACTAGGGATATTGCCCAGGATACTGGGGGGGGGGGGGGAATTGATCTGAAATCACTGTAAGATCTTTATCTGTGAAGGAACAAAAGAGCTTATTAAGGAGTTATAGAGTATGATTAGTTGAAATAGGAAGCTACCATATGGTCTGGTGATCCCTACCTCTTCTATATTCTAGCAACTATATGACAGATAAGCTCAACAGCCCATTAGTTCTATTTCCCCTGCCTACTCTCCTTAGAAGTATTTGGAGGCCCCTGTGTGATTCTTGTCATAGGGAGGGAAAAGGCTTTTAGGGCACTGGAGAAGCCTTGCTAAGACCTATGAACATCACTGTGTTTGGGAGGTCCCATTGGCTTTCCCAGTCTGGCAAAGGATTATGAATATGAATCTGCCAAGGATGGGGGCTGGGAGATAGGATGAAGTAATAGGGGAGAAGCCTAGCTGAATGGTAATGATTCATCTGGGAATAAAGAAGACAACTTCAGCCTCCGGGGCCCATCAATCTGACAATTTCCCCAGCACTAAATTTACTTTTAGAGCAAGGCAAATATTTTAACATTCTCTTAAATATATATATATTTTTAAAGACCTGACTTTAAAACCTAAAGGCCCAGGAAATCCAATGCTAGGGCTGAAATTCTTTTCGCAAGCAGGTCTGAGGCAGAGTAAATGACATGAATTATACTCCCCATTACCTCAAGATACACTGCTCAGAGCTGGCATAAAATTGCCCATTTCCTGTGGTGATATAAGGGGCCTCATTCTTGACTCTAGGTGGATGTCAGAAACGATTATTTCTTGCCTGACACATCGGTCATTTTAATCACTCCTTGACTCCATATCTGGGCCATGCCCCACTCTTCTCAGACTGTATTTCTGGCTTAGTCTTGGGTATTTCCACTGGTTGAGTTCATCACGAGGATTCACATGAGTTTGAGGAATGGTGGTTCCATCCCTATAAGCCAGGAGAGGAAAAAGGAGGGAAACTTTAGAAGCATTCATCATAAATATTGGGGAAAGAAAGCAACTTCAAGACCTTGGAAGTTCAAATTTAGAAAGGATGATATATAAGCTCAGTGGATTTTATGCCTGTTCCAAAAGCAATATAATTTAAATTCATTCAGTAAGCACATACTGTGTGGCATTTTGCCTGGAATAGAAATAGGTTTAGGAAAAAAAATAGTCCCTGCCCTCAGGATCTTACATTCTAACAGGAAAAGACAGGACATAAAGGCATGAGATAAGGAGGTGGGGAATCAAGGTAAACTAGTGAAGGCATAGTAGAAGTTCAAACTGGGGCTTAAGGAGGAATGAGACATGCAATCTAGAGCAACCTCTTTAAATGGAGTATTTTTAGAGGACTTATCTGGTCAGAAGAAGAAGATGCAAGGGTAAAGGGTACTTCTAATGTGTGAATTTCCTACTTAGAATTAGAAAAATGGTTTATAATACTGGTTCTACCATTTTTAAGCTGTGCTTCTGGTAAGTGAGTTAAACTGTCCAAGTCTCAGGCTCCATATCTGAAAGGATCCTCTAAGGTCCCTTCTAGGTCTATCTTTCTGTGATGGTGGGATGATCTCTTTGGAGCTTGTATAGATTTATTTATTTTTTATTATACTGAAAAAATAAAGATAATATCCAAGGAATGTAATAATAACACTCAAGTGAGTGATGAGGGACAGAGGAAATTAGGATGAAAAGAGAATGAATCGAATTTCAGTTGACATAAGTAAAATGGCTTTTCTTAAAGAAAAATCTTTTTCTTTTGGCTCAATTCTCTTACACCTGTTGCCTCTTTGACTGAGGAAATGACCTACCAAAGTAAGGTAGCAACTCTTTTTCAATGAAGAGTCTTAAAAATGATACCTATAGTACTCTGGTTGAGTCTGGAGAATTGTCTAACATAACTAAAGAGAGACTAAGAAAAGGATTCTTAAAAGCCTTTGGCTGATCTGATGAAAAAATTAAATCATAGGGCTATGTTACAAA
The DNA here is from genome assembly GCF_027887165.1 of Monodelphis domestica. Taxonomy (NCBI): domain Eukaryota; kingdom Metazoa; phylum Chordata; class Mammalia; order Didelphimorphia; family Didelphidae; genus Monodelphis; species Monodelphis domestica. Next base: position 407,666,367 of record NC_077230.1, on the reverse strand, counting down.
GGTGAAAAGTTACTAGTTGGGATATTTCTCATAGCTAAAACATTTAAAATATATGTTTGCTTTATTAATGTATTTTTGTAGTATTATAAATATTACTTATTATACATATATTTATATTGAATTTATAAATATTACACATTTACATATTATAAAAAATTTACTAAGTAATATATAGTCAATAAGTTGGGTACTTATTTAAAACTAGGGAATGTAAGGGTTTTAAGATATATATACTATATATACATATACATGAGAAATTTGTAATAGAAAAATAAGTTTCTCTAATTTTTCTTAAACCCTTACCTTCTGTCTTAGAATCAATACTGTGTATTGGTTCTAAGGCAGAAGAGTGGTAAGGGATAGGCAATGGGGGTTAGGTGACTTGCCTAGGGTCACACAGCTAGGAAAGTTCTGAGGCCAGATTTGAACCCAGGACCTCCCATATCTAGGTCTGGCTCTCACTCCACTGAGCCACCCAGATGCCTCTAAATTTCTCTAATTTATGAATGAAACAATGTTGAATAATCCAGTGTGAGGACTCTTGAGATCTCATAATAATCATGTTTTAACAATAAGATTGGGACTTCCAGGTAAACATGGCGATAGTCTAGATGAAGGACTCTTCTTCTCCTCACCATATACTAATACAGACTACCTCAAAAAAACAAAAAAAAAATTCATATGAACAAAGGGATTCTACAGTAGGGCACAGCATTGAAGGTAAGTGAGATTTGGGAATGTCTACACCATAAGGGGGTGAAAAAGCTCCTACCAAAATGCAAGCTGATCCACCCTCCCTCACCCCACTTACGGAGCCACAGTCAGAGTCAGTGAGCTAGATTCAGTGAGTGAGTGAAGGGCAACTCTGGAGTGAGTGAGGGGCACCTCTGGGTCCTTGACAGCTGAATGAAACCATGGAGGACCTACCCCTGAGAGCAGCTAGTACTGAGGTCCAAGAAGGCTAAGGAGCGCAGACCATGGGCTCCAGCAGGGTCTGCAAACAGCAGAAGCTGCAGAGACTCGAGGTCTGGCCAAAGCCAAAATGCTTGCTTCTTAGCTCCATACACAGAGATCTCAGATCACCCAGCTCACCCAGATTTCTAACTGCAAAGGGAAGGAAAAACCACCACGGTAATGGCAAATTATGCCCAGGAACAACAATTTTCTACCACCAAGACAAAGAAGAAGAATGGTTTGACCCTAGAAAAATTTTATGGAGGAAAAATCCAGACTACAGAGGAAATAGATGGGGAAATCCAAATAATGCACCAAAACATTCCAAAAAAAAAAATGGAAATTGTCCCCAAGCTCTTTAAGAATTTAAATTGGAGCTTACCAAAAAGATGGAAGCCTTCTGGCATGAAAAGTGGGAAATAGTTAAAAAATAAAATAACAGTTTAAAGGACAAGAACTCCAAGTTGGAGAAACAGCTGGAAGACATGAAAAGCAGGATAGACCAAACCAAAAAGGAAAATCAAAAGATTATAGTGGAAAACCAGCCCTTAAAGTCCAAAGTTAGGTAATTGGAAGGCAATGACATTGAAAAACTTCAAGAATTAGTAAAGCAAAGTAAAAAGACTGACAAAATAGAAGAAAACAGAAAATATCTCACTGAAAAGATGACAGATCAGGAAAACAGAGCAAGAATAGACAATTTGAGAATCATTGGTCTACCTGAAAACCCAGAAATAAACAGAAATCTTGACATCATATTACAAGAAATTATGCAAGAAAACTGCCCTGATGTTCTTGAACAAGGGGGCAAAATAGACATTGAAAGTGTTCATAGAATACCCTCTATGCTAAATCCTCAAAAGACAACTCCCAGAAATGTAATTACAAATTCAAGAGCTTCCAAACTAAAGAGAAAATTTTGCAAGAAGCCAAAAAGAGACTGTTCAGGTTCAGATATCAAGGAGCACCAATCAGGATTACATAAGATCTGGCAGTTTCTACACTAAAGGACCTTAATGCTTGGAATATGATATTCAGAAAGGCAAGAGAATTGGGTCTTCAACCAAGGATTACCTATCCATCAAAACTGACTATATACTTCCAGGGGGAAGTATGGGCATTCAACAAAATAGAAGATTTCCAAGTATTTGTAAAGAAAAGACCAAAACTAAGTGGAAATTTTGATATCCAAACACAAAAATCAAGAGAAATATGGAAAGGTGAATAAGAAAGAGAGGGGAAAGGAGGGGGAAAATGTTTTTTTTAATTCAAACTTTCTTTTTTAAGGGCTTCAATAAGATCAAATTATTTCTTAGCATTTGGGGAAAATGTTATTTTTAACTCTAAAAATTATACTCACTATTAGAGTAATTAGAGGAATCATTCACAGGAAGAGATTGGGGTAATAAGTGCTGTAAGATGATATGCTAAAAAGAAAAGGGGAGGGGGAAATCAAAGATGGCACCAATAAATACTTGAAGAAATAAAATAAATAGGATAATCTTTATCACACAAAGATACACATGAGAAGGGTAGGGGAAGAATACTCTTATAAAAAGGAGAGGAAGGGGGCAGCTGGGTAGCTCAGTGGATTGAGAGCTAGCCCTAGAGATGGGAGGTCCTAGGTTCAAATCTGGCCTCAGACACTTCCCAGCTGTGTGACCCTGGGCAAGTCACTTGACCCCCATTGCCTAGCCCTTACCACTCTTCTGCCTTGGAGCCAATACACAGTATTGACTCCAAGATAGAAGGTAAGGGTTTAAAAAAATAATAAAAAAGGAGAGGAAGAGAGTGTTAATAGGCAACACTTAAATCTTACTCTCAGGGAAATCAATTCTGAGACGGAAGAGCATCTAGATCCATTGGGGTATTGAATTCTATCTTACCCTACAGGGAAAGTAAGAAGGGAAAACTTAGGGGAGTAGAGGGAGATGGGAGCACAAAAAGGGAGGGAAGGAGAGAGGGGAGGGAACTTACCACACCCTAAAAAAATAAGAAGGGATCAAAAAGTGAGGGAAAATCACTGGTTTAAAATGATATAGCAAAAGAAGAAAGGACAGAACTAAGAGAGGAAATAAAATTGCTGGGAATACACAAGTTGCAATCATAACTTTGGATGTGAATGGGATGAACTCACCCATAAAACTAAAACAAATAGGACAGTGGATTAGAAATCAAAATCCTACCATATGTTGTCTGCAAGAAACACACTTGATGTGCTTAGACATTCACAAGGTTAGAATTAAAAGTTGGAGCAAAACCTATTAGGCCTCAACTGATAGAAAGAAGACAGGAGTTGAAATAATGGTATCTGACAAAGCCAAAGTAAAAATAGATCTGATTAAAATGGATTGGGAAGGTAACTATATCCTGATAAAAGGCAGTATAGGCAATGAAGAAATATCAGTAATCAATATGTATGCACAAAGTGGTATAGCATTCAAATTTCTAAAGGAGAAACTAGTGGAGTTGAATGATGAAATAGATAATAAAACTATAATAGTGGGAGGCATGAACTTACCACTATAAAATTTAAATAAATCAAATAAAAAATAAATAAGAAAGAGGTAAGAGATGTGAATGAAACCTTAGAAAAAATAGAGTTAATAGATATATGGAGAAAAATAAATAAGGACAAAAAGGAATACACCTTCTTTTCAGCAGCACATGTTATGTTCACAAAGATTGACCATGTACTAGGACATAAAACAATGGCAAACAAATGAAGAAAAGCAGAAATAATAAATGCAACCTTTTCAGATCATAATGCAATAAGAATAATAATCAGGAAGGAAATAAGTAGAGGCAAATTAAAATTTAGTTGGAAATTAAATAATATGATTTTCCAACATCGGTTAGTTAGAAAACAAATCACAGAAACAATTAATAACTTCATTGAAGAAAATGACAATGATGAGACATCCTTTCAAAATCTATGGGATGCAGCCAAAGCAGTATTTAGGGGGAAATTTATATCCTTGAGTTCATATATTAATGAATTTGGGAGGGCATAGGTCAATGAATTGGACATGCAAATCAAAAAACTTGAATGCAAACAAATCAAAAATCGCCAGATGAAAACTAAAGTAGCAATCCTAAATATTAAGGGAGAAAGTAATAAAATTGAAAGGGAAAGAAGTATTTAACTAATAAATAAGACTAGAAGCTGGTATTTTGAAAATAAAACAAACAAAATAGTCAAAGTACTGGTCAATCTAATAAAAAAAAGGAGAGAAGAAAATCAAATTAACAGTATCATAGATGAAAGGGGAGACCTCACCTCCAATAAAGAGGAAATTAAGGCAATCATTAAAAACTATTTTTCCCAATCATATGGCAACAAATATGGTAATCTAGGTGATATGGACGAATATTTATAAAAATATTAATTGCCTAGATAAACAGAAGAAGAATTAGAAATCTTAAATAATCCCATATCAGTAAAAGAAATTGAACAAGCCATCAAAGAACTCCCTAAGAAAAAAATCCCCTAGACCAAGTGAATTCTATCAAACATGCAAAAAACAACTAATCCCAATATTTTACAAACTATTTGACATAATAAGCAGAGGGAGTTCTACCAAATTCCTTTTATGACACAAATGTGGTACTGATCCCAAAGCCAGGCAGGTCAAAATCAGAGAAAGAAAGCTACAGACCAATCTCCTTAATTAACATAGATGCAAAAATCTTAAATAGTGTGAATCTTAAAATTTCTCAGACTCTACCTTGGAACAGTATCTTATGGTTATGTGTAAGGTTATTCCCCATTTAAACAATGGAGGTACTTGATTAGGAATGTATTGGGAACTTTAAAATTTCTCCACCCATACTTAGGCATACTTTAGGGGAAGATAAAGTTGTAAAACTCATGATGTAACAATGAGAAAAAGTCCCCAACCTATACTTATAGTGAGGCCAAGCCCTTAAGCTAGGTCTATTTTTAGATCTAATACAAAAGGGTGCTAAGTACCTATGAAGGTCAAACTAATCACTAAAAGGTCAAGTAACTAAAAGAGGAAAGCTTAGCAAAGAAGTGAGAGGTACTCAGAAGATATAATCTATCCAGAGAAGGTAAGAACTAAAAACTAAGAATGGGCTGTCCTAGGAAAAGCATCTACTGTGATTGGTAGATGTAAAAATTTAGGGAAGGTGACACAAGAGAAATTTCTCTTTAAAAGGAGCTGTCTGAAACAGTTCAAGGTAGTTCAAATTAATTCAGATTTGGTAGCTGAATTGGAGGTCAGGAGTCAGAGGAGGCTGCTGGGTCTCTGAACACTAGAGTTTTGCTTGGAATGACCTTGTGGTGAGTGATTAAAAACTGACTAGTCTCTCTTAAAGTTCAGGCCTAGGCCAATGGCCTAGGCCCTTTCCTACTATTTCCTCTGTCTCTCTCTCTCTCTCTCCCTTTCCTTAATTCCTTCATTTGTATTAATTAAAATCTCCATAAAACCCAGCTGACTTGGGTATTTCATATTTGGGAATTTTTCCCATGGTGAACACTTATTTTGGATATAAAATCAAGATGCTAAAAATTATCTTTACAGTTTGGGCATATTTTTTTGTGGTCACACTAGAACACTAGCAAAAAGATTCCAGCAAGTCATCATGAGGGTTATTCATTATGATCAGGTGAATTTATACCAGGAATGCAAGGATGGTTCAATATTAGGAAAACCATCCAAATAATTGACCATATCAACAAGCAAACCAACAAACACCACATTATTATCTCAATAGACACAGAAAAAGCCTTTGACAAAATACATTCATTCCTTTTGAAAACTCTAGAAAGTATAGGAATAGAAGGTCCTTTCCTAAAAATAATAAACAGTATTTACCTAAAACCATCAGCCAACATCATCTGCAATGGGGATAAACTAGATGCATTCCCAATAAGATCAGGAGTGAAACAAGTATGCCTATTATCACCTCTATTATTTAACATTGTACTAGAAACACTAGCAGTAGCAATTAGTGAAGAAAAAGAAATTGAAGGCATTAAAATTAGCAATGAGGAAACCAAGCTATCACTCTTTGCAGATGATATGATGGTCTACTTAAACAATCCTAGAGAATCAACTAAAAAGCTAGTGGAAATAATCAACAACTTTAGCAAAGTTGCAGTATACAAAATAAACCCATATAAATCATCAGAATGTCTATATATCTCCAACATATTTCAGCAGCAAGAATTAGAAAGAGAAATTCCATTTAAAATCACCCTAGACTATATAAAATACTTACCAATCTATCTGCTGAGACAAACACAGGAACTATATGAGCAGAACTACAAAACATTTTCCACATCTAAAAATCTAAACCCCTGGAAGAACATTAACTGCTCATTGGTAGGATGAGCTAACATAATAAAAATGATCATCCTACCCAAAGTTATTTACTTATTTGGTGCCATACACATACCAAAAATCATTTTTATAGAATTAGAAAAAAAACATAACAAAGTTCATTTGGAAGAACAAAAGATCAAGGATATCCAGGGAAAGAATGAAAAAAATTCCAAAGGAAGGGGGCCTTGCAGTACCAGATATCAAACTATACTATAAAGCAGTGGTCATCAGAACAATATGGTACTGTCTAAGAGACAGAAAGGAGGATCAGTGGAATAGACTTGGGGTAAGTGACCTCAGCAAGAGTCTATGACAAGCCCAAAGATCCCAGCTTTTGGGAGTAAAATCCACTATTTGATAAAAACTGCTGAGAAAATTGGAAGATAGTATGGGAGAGATTAGGTTTGGATAAACATCTCACATCCTACACCAAGATTAACTCAGAATAATTGAGTGACTTGAACATAAAGAAGGAAACTATAAGTAAATTAGGTGCACACCGAATAGTATACATGTTAGATCTCTGGAAAAGGAAAGTTTTTAAAACCAAGCAAGACTTAGAAAAAATCACAAAATGTAAGATAAATAAATTTGATTTATTAAATTAAATTAAATCATCAAGTTAAAAAAATTTTGTACAAACAAAACCAAGGCAACCAAAATTAGAAGTGAACTAACAAATTGGGAAACAATCTTCATAACAAAAACCTCTGACAAAGGTCTAATTATTCAAATTTATAAAGAGCTCATTCGATTGTACAAAAAATCAAGTCATTCTCCAATTGATAAATGGGCAAGTGTCATGAAAAGGCAATTTTCAGTTAAAGAAAACAAAACTATTAATAAGCACATGAAAGAGTACTCTAAATCTATTATAAGCAGAGAGATGCAAATCAAAACAACTCTGAGGTACCACCTCACACCTAGGATATTGTCTAACATGACAGTAATGGAAAGCAATGAATGCCAGAGGGGATGTGGCAAAGTTACATTGTACCCCAAAGAGATAATAAGGAAAAATACATGTACACAAATATTCATAGCTCTGCTATAAAATTGGAAAATGAGGGGATGCCCTTCAATTGGGGAATGGCTGAACAAATTGTGGTATCTGTTGGTGATGGAATGCTATTGTGCTCAAAGGAATGATGAACTGGAGGGATTCCGTGTGAATTGGAATGATCTCCAGGAGTTCATGCAGAGTGAAAGGAGCAGAACCAGGAGAACATTGTACACAGAGAGCTATACACTGTTTTACAATCGAATGTAATAGACTTCTTCATTAGTAGCAATGCAGTGATCTTGAACAACTTAGAGGCATCTATGAGAAAGAACACTATCCACATTCAGAAGAAAAACTGTGGGAGTAAAAATATGGAAGAAAAACAACTGCTTGACTACATTGGTTGAGGGGGATGTGATTGGAAATATAGACTCTAAATGAACATCCCAGTGCAAACATCAACAGCATGGAAATAGGTTCTGATCACGGACAAATGTAATACCCATTGGAATTGCACATGGGCTATGGGAAGAGTAGGGGGAGGGGAGGGAGGGATAGAATATGATTCTTGTAACCAAAGAATAATGTTCTAAATTGACTAAATAAAATAAAAAAAAAACAATAAGATTGGAACCCAGGTCTTCCTCATTCTTTGGCTAAGATTTTATCAATTTTACTACTTTGTCTCAAAGTAAATACAGCAGATTTTATTATATCCATTTTACAGATGAGTAAATATGGACTATGTACTTTCCAGCATCCCTTCAAGAGGTATATATATAGCCAGTTATTTGGTTTTCTTGAACTCAGTTTCTTCAGACAAAATAACTTCCTAGCTTGTAAGTATAAAAAGTAGAATTGAAATTCAGGCCTTACTAAGGCCATGGCCTTGCCACTATAAAACATGCCATTTTTTATGAAAGATTATTTCCTCCCATAGTATAACTATGTCATGGATCTCAAAGTTCCACAACTCCCTTAGTCATTTTGTAATGTTACTAGCTCATTACCAAAAAAAAAAAAAGTTTATTAATGTTTTCTCATATGCTTCTTTGGATCCATATAACCTTATTATTGCAACACAATAAAGCATATAGGGGAAATGGGTTTGCAGGGAAGATATCACACAGATTTAAATCTTACTGTACTAGGCCACCCATTCCAGCATCCATCTCCTCAATACCATTAATCATTTGAGATGCTCTCCAATTAAGACGGACTCAAATTTCCATCAAAGGTAACTACATCACCTCTCCAATTATTTACTCTGAAATGTAAGTTGATTTTCAATTCCATTATGCCCATTAGAACCATTAAAGATATTCTCCTTCACTCAGCCTTAGAAAGATTGTCTTCTCTTTATTTAATTTCACTGTGGGATCTATATTCATTAAATCACAAAATCTGAAAGTTGAAAGGAAACTCACTGACCACCTAGTCCAACTCATATTTGAAAAAGGAATCTTTCTAGAATACATCTGACAAGTGGGCATTTAGTCCCTAATGGAGGAGTTATAAACAGATAAAGCTTGGCATCTTGAGAAGAGTCAATTCATTTGGGTTACTAATTCTTAAGATGTTTTTCTTTACTTTGAGATTAAATTTGCCTCCTCAAAACAATTCACACTGTTCCTAATTCTCTGTTTTTTGGGACAAAATAGAACAACTTGATGAGTAATAGTAGTAATAATAATGACAGTAATAATAGTTATAGCAATAATAATGGCTATCATTTAGTATTTTAGGGTTTGTAAAGTGTTTTATAAATTTCATCTCATTTTAGCCTTATAACAACTTTTCAAGGTAAATTCTATTATTATTCTCATTTTATAGATGAGGCAGATAGATATTAAGTGGCTTGCTCAGTCATATAGCTAAAATATATATGAGGACAAATTTGAACTTAGGCCTTACTTATTCCAAGACTACCATTGTATACACTATTGCACTTTGTTATCAGTCTAACATCCTCTTCCATGTTATAGCTGTAAGACTCACCTTAGAGTCTCTTCTGTTGGCTGAAAAGCTTTGTTTCTCTAGTTTCTTGTCTAATTATTTAAGCTGGGTTAATTGACTGATTCAATTGGACAATATTTTGTTGTTGCTCAGTCTTTTCAGTTGGGTCTGATTCTTTGTGACCATAATTAGAGTTTCTTGTTGTTGTTGTTGTTGTTGTTTTGGGTTGTTGGTGGTGGTGGTGGTTTTTTTTTAGTTAGTTTTTGTGTGTGTGTGTGTGTGTGAAGATACTGGAATGGTTTGCCACTTCTTTTTCCAGTTCATTTTACAGATAAGAAAACTAAGGCAGATAGGATTAAATGACTTGCCTAGGATTGCATAGCTAGAAAGTTTCATATGTCATATTTGAACCCAAGAAGATGAGTCTTCATGACTATAGTCCTAACACTCTATACACTGCAACACCGAGTTGTCCCTTATTTCCTGTAGTATGTCCTCTCTCTCTCTCTCTCTCTCTCTCTCTCTATATATATATATATATATATATATATATATATATATATAGATATATAGATATATAGATATAGATATATATAGATATAGATATAGATATAGATATAACCAGAGATTAAAGCCTCACACTATTCAATTTAGATTGCTTATATATAACCTTCATCAGAATGGACATCCAGAATTCCATTCAATGCAATTATGAGTAACTCAATTCAGGGAATTTATCAAGCATTTATTCAATGCTGAATATGTAGTCAGAATAATGGAATTTTTAAAAAAGAGTCTTTATCCCCAGGACTTTACGTAACATGCAAAGAACAGATACACAGATATATTAATGCAACCCATCAATTCATCAATTGTCAAAAACCTGTCAGGTATTTATTGTGTAAGAAATTGTGCTAAAAACTGGGGATGTGAAGCTAAAGCCAAAATCAAAATAAATAAATAATAATTGCCTTCAAGATATTTATAATCTAAAAGAGGAGGCAATATAGACATCATTAGGAAAATACAAGATAAATGGAGTAGGTAGAAAGTAGTCTCAGAAAGGAGGGCATTAGAAGCAGGTAGTGAGTGTCAAGGTTTTCTGCTAATAATTGCACTTAAAGCAAGTCTTTAAAAAGAATATAGGAATTCTGAGAAGCAAGGGGAAGAAATGGAATATTCCAAACTTGGGTAAAATCAACACAAAAGAATGCACATACTATAGTCTGGCTCAACCAAAGAGTGAATCATGGGGAATAATGTGCAAAAAGATTGGATCCTTAGAATGGGGCTACAATGAGAAGACACTGAGAGGCAAAAGAGAGGATTCTTTTTTTTTTTTAATTTAAAAATGATAAGGAGCCATTAGATTTCATTGAGCAGGAGAGTAATCTGTTCAGATCTGTGCTTAAGAAAACCACTTCTGCAACTGTATAGAAGATGGATTAGAGTGGGTTCACAATTGAGTCAGGGAGATCAACATGAAGGCTATTGCAAAAGTCAATGATAGCGGTGATGAGAAATGGAAATAGAATGTTAGATAAACTAGTGAAAAGAAGAAGATATATGCAAGAGATACTGTAGTGAGAAGAGTTATAAGATTTGGCAACTGATGGGATATAAATATGGATAAAATAAATTCATATTAATTTGAGGCAGGGCAGTGGGAATTATGAAAGACCTCAAGTGGAAAATGAGCTGATACTTCTGCTTAGCCTAAAGGAAGTTAGATATCCTCTAAGGCGGCAATGAGAAGAAAGTACACTAGAGGCCTGGGAGATAGCCTGGGCAAAGGTACAAATATCAAAGATGGAACATTTTCAACAGGTCATGTCAAATCAAATCAATAAACACTGTTTAAAGTTTAAAGAGTACAAAGTGTTAGAAACAATAACAAAAAAGCACAAATGAAAATTCATCCCTTGTTCTCAAGGACTTTATGTTCTTTTTACTTTTAAATTATTTTTAAATGTTATATATTTAATTTTAATTTAAACTTTCATATATGTATATCTATCTATCTATCTATCTATCTATCTATCTATCTATCTATCTATCTATCCTTACCTTCCATCTTAAAATCAATACTATGTGTTGGTTCCAAGTTAGAAGAGTGGTAAAGGCTAGGCAATGGGGGTTAAGTGACTTACCCAAGGTCACACAGCTAGGAACTGTCTGAGGCTATATTTTAACCTAAGGCCTTGTATTTCTAGGCCTGGCTCTCAATCCATTGATCCACTAGCTGCCCCTTCCCTCCAACATATTTTAAAATTATATTGTATTTTTCCCAAATTACATGTAAAAACAGTTTCCAACATTTTGAAAATAATTTTGAGTCTCAAATTTTCTCCCTCTGCCCTCTTCCACTGAGATGGTAAGTAATCTCATATAGACTTTACATATGCAGCCATGTAAAATATTTTCCCATATTTATGCTTTTGTGTAAATAAACTCAAACAAAAAACAAATAAAGTGAAAAAAATTTTTTTCTTTGCTCTGGATTTAGACTCCATAAGTTTTTTCTTTGGAAGTAGATGGTATTTTTTATCATGAGTCTTTTGGGATTGTTTTTGATCATTATATTGCTGAGAATAGCTGTTATTCAGTTGTCCAGTGTACAGTACTTCTGTAATTGTGTATAATCTTCTCATGGCTCTATTTATTTTTTCTGCTTCAGTTATTTTAAGTCTTTCCAGGTTTTTCTGAGCTCTTCTTGTTCATCATTTCCTACATCACAATAGTATTCAATTACAATAATATAGTATAAGCCATTCCCCAATTGATGGGTTTCCTTTTCTAATTTTTTGCCCACCAAAAGGAGTTGTTTTAAATATTTTTTATACATAGGCCCTTCTCTCTATTTTTTTATAACTCTTTCATATAAAGACCTCATAATGGCATTGCTGGGTCAAAGGACATGTACTGTTTTATAGCACTTTAGGAACAGGTAAAATGTTGTCTCCCAAATGGTTGAATCAGTTCACAAATCCCCCAACAGTGCATTGTGAAGATTGGATTTAACTATCTCCTGATTGTAACAATAAAGATACTTAGATCTTCTTTTATAGTGAAGCTAGAATTGCAAGCTACAATCTATTTTTATATTTTAACTAGAAAAAGGTGTTAAGTAACTACAAAAGGTGAATTAACCACAAAAAGGTGTTAAGTAACTACAAAAAGTAAACTTAACAAAAGAAGATTTAAGTAATCCAAAAAGATAAAATCTAACAAAAGAAGGTGAGAACTAAAAAATGGACAGTCCTGGAGAAAATCTAACCAAAGTAGGTGAGAACTACAGTCTCTAAAAAATGGGCAGTCCTGGAGAAAAGCATTTGGTGTGATTGGTAGATGTGAAAATTTAGAGGCGGTGAAACAAGAGAAAAAGGTCTTTAAATAGAGGATAAAAACACTAAACACAGTCACTCACCCAGGCTTGGAGTGAAGGACAGAGGAGCGACCTGAAGACTAACACCCAAACTTCTTTAAGACTGTCTCCATTGGTGAGTGAAAAAGCTGACTTAGTGGCCCCTCCTTTCTGGAGGCCCAACTTCTTGAGACTCTCTTTCCCGGGCAGGGGCTTAGAGATTCCAACTATTATCAGAAAAAACCAGAGTTTTCCCTCTCTCTATCATTCCTTAATATCTTCCTACTATTATAAATATTGTAAATAAACTGCCATCAATTCCATTTACCTTAGTAATTCATTTTGGGATTTAGAAATTAAATCCCTGGTGACCACCTAATTAATATATACAGTCCAACCACATTTAATTTTAATAGCATTAATGTCTCAATTTTCTCACATCTACTCCAATATTTGTAATTTTCCTTTTCTGTCATAATATCCAATCTGATAGGTGTGAGGTGGTATCTCAGAGTTATTTTAATGCATTTCTCTAATTAACAATGTTTTTTTTTTTCACAACTATGGAGAACTATAATCATTTTGTATGAGAACTACATGTTCAAATCCTTCGATCATTTGTCATTTGAAGAATGATTTGTATTCTTATATATTTGACTTTATGTATTTGAGAAATGAGTCATTTATTAAAAAGGATTTATTGTAAAGAAAATTGGTTTTGATTTTGATTCGTGTCTATTATTCTCCATCTTATTTCCCTCTGTTTAGTTTTTGACCACCACATCCCCCAATTTGCTCTTTTCTATCAACTGTCTTCTTTTATCCTCTTCCTCTCCTACTTCTCTTTAGTGTAAGATAGATTCCTATACGCAATTTATTATGTATTTTCTTCAAAGACTGAACCAATTCTGATGACAATAATATTCATATGCTCCCTGAAGTGGAATAAAGACATGATTGATCTAAGCCTTCTCCTTCAAATGGAGGTTTAAGGGTGGTATCAGCCAAAGGGAGAAGCCCAACGCTTTTGAGGGTACTTCTCATGTGCAAAGTATAGACATGGAGTGAGCTCCAAGAGTGAGGAGGATTCTGGGGCATTGTAGAGAAAGGGAGAGTTAGGGGTGTATCCTGGAAAGGAAAGGAGACATGTAAAGAAAGGTGACAACGTAAAGGCCTATTTGACTAAAACCTACTGTGTGTATGATGGAGAATGCTATCAATAAGTCTGGATTGCCACATGGGAGCCAAATTATAAAGAGTATTAAATGCCAAATGGAGAGATTTGTATTTTAACCTAAAAGAGTAGGGAGCCTCTGAAGGAGTGAAGGAAATATGGTCAGATTGATGCTTCAGGAATATCCATTTGCACTTGGTTGGTGAAAAATCAATGTGTACAGGGAAGTTACATGGCTCAGTGGATAGAGAAGCAGGCCTAGAGATGAAATGTCCTGTGTTCAAATCTGGCCTCAGACACTTTCTAGTTATATAACCCTAGACAAGTAATTTTACCCCATTTTTCTAACCCTTGCCACTCTTCTACATTGGGACAAGTACTTAGTATGTAAGAAAGAAGATAAGCGTTTAAAAAAAAAAGAAATCAATGTGTAAGGAGTTATAGAAAGAGGCAGGGAGACATAAGCATTTTGTAAAAATATACTTCCTTCAGGTTTTAGTAATTCCACAAATTAGAAAATGAATGATATTTAATAAATCTTTTTTAAAATTCAAATTCCAAAAGGCCAGAGTATAAAAAAGTAAAATTAAACAAAAACCTTTAATCAAGCTCATTTCTTTTGAGTATTAAGGAAATGCAAATTAATTTTAAGAGGGGGAGATGGGAAATATTTGTGTGAAGAAGAAAGGAGAACAAAGTAATGATTAACCATTGGACATTTTCCTAGAAACATGGAGGCTAAGAAGTACAACCCAATTTAGAGAACATCTAATCCAATATTCAAACTTTGAAATTCATCAATAGATAAAACAGGTGCCCTAAAGGTGAGAAGCCTTGACTAAGGTCACCTAGCTACTTGATGAGATTAAATGAAGACAGGCATAGATAGATTCAGGAAATGAAGGGGAAGGGACAGGGGAGGTAGAGAGGGAATTAAAGTGGTCAGAAAGCTAAATTAAGTTATAGATAATGGAAGAGATTGTATCAGAAGGTCAAAAGGGAGTTGCGACGCCATCCTAGTTTCATTTTTACTACTGTCTTAAAAGTGGTTTCCCATGGGTATATTACTTACATATAATTATGCTTAAATGCATACAGACAAATCAAGAGACAAGGAAAACATGAAAATTATACAGAAAACACATAGATTTCTGAATTGCACCCTCTCTTTCAGATATTTATCTTTCCAATGATTCTTCAGAGAGAGAGAGAGCAATCCTTATCTAATGGGTCAATTCTTTTGGTGCCGTTCAGATTATTGGAGGAGATATTTGTATAGAGTCACCCTTCCCTGAGCTTCTCACATCCTACTATTTTGAAAACATGTCTTGTCTTCCTAGTCTGCCCCCAGCCTTCCTTTCTATCCTGTGTAATGAATATTACATAATTACCCTCCTTCCACTCTTCCTTTAACAAAGATAGGCCTACTTGTTGATCCTAAATCTTAGAATTTCATCTCTTTCCTCCAGGGCTGTGCACACATTGTTTTAATGCTTAGAACATGCACTCTTCTCTTTTGGGGCATGGAATTCTTAGGGTTTTTTTCAAAATTTAGGTCATTTGCCCCTTCTTGCATGACCAGTAATTATAACTATTATAGAATGCTTCAGAGATTTTTAAATAAATTACCCATGAGCTACCTTCAGTATTTTATTTTCTATGATTTTCATTTATACAGACGCCCTTTCCTGATACCACAGATTTTCAGTAAGGTCTCTCATAAATGCACAAAACATTGACCTCTCTGTTTAATTTTAATTCTCTACCTGAGGACAGGAAATAGTTCTCTCTGCGTTCTTTGTCTGGCCAAGGAGGATCAGAGTGCTTTCCTCCTAGCAGGTGCCCCATTAGACCATTGAGTTCTCAAATTCCTAAACCAGATAGAGCTTGTTTTTATTTTTATTTCTTGGATCCTTTGGGGCCAGAGAAGGTAACAGCATACAAGGTGGGTACACAGGCTGCTCCTCCCTCCTCCTATCACAGTGGATATATTCTCCATTAGCCACACACCAACAAAGAATGCACATTTGGCATTGCCTCCTTCTATGGTTCCATGTAGCATAGCTCTGTCACGCCTTGGAACCAGGGGAGCATTTTGAGTATAATTAAGAAGATCATTTTGTCTAGAGGTAAAATTGTCAGGCGGCCCACTGCTCTCAATAATGGGAACAATGCAGACTGACTTCTAAGCGTTCCATGTTTTTATTCAGCTGGAAAGCCACTGTCAACTCAGCTGTGAGCTCTGCTCACCCCCCACCCCTTCCCAGAAATGGAAAATGAAACTCAGATGCAATATCTCTTATAATGTTATTGCGGAGGCCTAGCTGGAGCAATTGGGGTGTTTGATGTGAAGTTGAAATACATAAAGAGATAAATGGTTTAATTTGAATCAATATTAATTTGGGACAATTCACTTTTAACTCGCCTTTCACAGCAAATACAATTATTCTGCTCAGACATGAACCCAAAATGTGTTCTCGTTCAGAAGCCTGAGAGCAAAACTGACAGAAATGTTTCTGGGGCTGAAACACAGTTTTTATTGTTGCGGCTTTGATCAGGCCCAATGAACAAGATGATAAATGAGGAGGAAATTATCTGGATGGCCAGGAGAGTTCGTCTCTGGCTCTCATCCACGAAAAGAGAACACGAGGAAAGGAAAATGAATGGAAAATGATGTGGATTTAGGGTCAAAGGATCAAATTCAAGACCTTAAGATGTCCCACAGACCAACTACTCTTTTCCCCCAACATCGTATTTAGGAAGAAAACTAGGCCCAAGGTGGGTAAGTGACCTGTTTCAGATGACCTAGATGGTGTCAGCATTTCTATTTGAACCCCAGTCTTCTAGCCCTAGAGCTACTGCTCTTTTCATTATGAGTGGAAATTTAGATTCAGAACCTGCCTTTATTCATTTGATCATAGGTAAATCATTTAATCCTTAATGAAATTCAGTTTCTTCCTCCAATAAATGGGAATAACAATACCTGCAGTACTTACCTCACAAGGTTATTGTGAAGATAAACCAATTAATATTTATTAAATAACTAACTTGTGCAGAAGCCTTTAATAAACACTGGAAATAGAAGTTAAAAACAAAACCATCCCTGTTTACAAGGAATTTAACAGGAAGAATCAGCATATTCACATATACGATATAAATAAATACAAAATATATCCAGAAAGACCATGGCTATAATGAAGTGATAGGGGCAGTGAGATGGCTCAGTGGATTGAGTGCTAGACGTAGAGATGGGAGATCTTAGGTCCAAATCTGGTCTTAGATACTTCCTAGCTGTGTGACCCTGGGCAAGTCACCTAACTGCTATTGCCTAGCTCTTATCACTCTTCTGCCTTGGAACCAATACAGAGTATTGATTCTAAGATGGAAGGTAAGATTTTTTAAGAAACCAAAATTATTATTTTTTTAATTAAAAAGATCTCATGGCTAAATGGCACAGTAGAATGTTGGACTTAGAGTCAAGAAGGTTTGAATTCCAATCCCACTTTAGACACTTACTAATTATGTGACCCTACTCAAGTTCTTTACCTCTATTTGCTTCAGTTTCCTTAAATATAAAATGGGAATGATAATAATAACTACCTTCCAGTGTCATTTTGAGGATCAAATGAAAACATATTTATAGGGGGCAACTGGGTGGCTCAGTGGATTGAGAGCCAGACCTAGAGATGGGAGGTCTTAGGTTCAAATGTGACCTAAGACATTTCCCAACTGTGTGACCCTGGGCAAGTCACTTAACCCCCATTGCCTAGCCCTTACCACTCTTTTGCCTTGGAGCCAATACACAGTATTGACTCCAAGATGGAAGGTAAGGGTTAAAAAAAAATGAAAACATATTTATAAAGTACATACTAGATGCTCAATTAATACATTATTCTTCTCCCCCTTCCACTATAAAGAGTACTCTAAGAATTTAAGAATTCACAAATATCTATTTATTATTATTATTTTCTGATATCTGGAGTCACAGGATCACAGATTTAGGGGTGAAGGGATCTCAGTAGAAATCAAATTCACTTTCCCACACCACCCCACATAGATGAGGAGTTCACATCCTAAGTAGGATATGAGACTTATCCTGTTGAATCCACGGGTTCTCAACAACAATATTTAGACCCAGGTCTTTTGCCTCCAAATCCAACCTTCCTGACTTTGCAATATGATGTCACTTAGGTCAAGAATTTGGCAACTAAGTCTCAGGAAATGCATATTTTCCACTTGCTCTTGTTCATGCCATCTTAGAAATCAGGAACCAAATTAAGATAATAATCTGATGAGCAAAATTAAAAAGAATGACTTAAACTACAATTAAGATAGATCTTAGCTATCCAACATCCCCCCCCCCCAATTGAAGCTTCCCATTGCTAAGTAGAACTTTAACTAAGCACTAAAGGGTAATAGAAGTTAAAGTTGGAAGAGACAGAACCCCAGGGAATCTGCGGTAACCTAGTGTGATCCATGTTGGAAATCTCACCCCCTCCATATCCATGACTGACAGACCTTCAGATTTCACTTGGAAACATCTAGGAAAGGAGAACAGACCATCTCATTCCACTTTTGTACATCTCTAATTACTTTGTAGGGTTTTTTTTTTCTTTATATTTTACCCAGCTCTGCTTTTCTCCATTCTCTCCTTGCTACAAGTCCTCCCTCATGAGAACAAATAGAACAAGATGAATGCCCCTTGCTCATAACACCTTCCATGTACTTGAAAACTGCTAAACTGTTTCTTGGGAGGCAGATTTTGTACAGGCTAAACATCCCCATTTCCTCCAACTTACACCCATGTGGTGTCTGCTCTCAACTCAACCAAGCAGAACAAGTTAAGTTTCCTTACGAGGTGGTTCTTCAAACACTTTTGGTGCCACGTGTCCAATAACTCTCTGCAAAAGTCTTTAGATCATCACCACATTTATCCACTTATCAACTTTGTGTTTTCTTAAACCCAATGACAAATTGTTTTTGATTAATAATTTTCAACAGAGTTTATAACTTCTTGAGCACTTTCCTTCCCATTATTTTTTGGATCATTTCATTTGATATTTTGAATCATGTGTTGTTCTGTACGAATTCATGCCCTTCTCCCTCCCCCTACCAGTGTATTGATTAGTATGCTTTTGGATAAATATTGCAATTTTAATCCTAATATCATGGTTTAATGATTAGTAATCATCCCCTCCCTTTTTCCATCAGTTTATTTCTATGAATAAAGTTTTGCTCAGGGATTCCACTATTAGATATATACCCCTGAATATGTCATTTGGAAAAGAAAAACCTCTATATTCACCTGATACTTGTGGCATCACTCTTAGTAGAAGCAAAAAGACCTATACCAAAGTAGATGTTTACCAATAGAGAAACAGCTAAACAACTTGTGGTATGTGAATGTGATGGGATATTACTTTGCTATAAGAAATTAACATGATGAATACAGAGAAGCTTGGGAAGAATTACACGAGGTGATGAACATGAAGTGACAGGAAAGTGTAAAGATTAAAATTTAGGGGAGACTGGGGAGACTGAGGCATCTGAGGCAGGTAGAAATTAGTTTCTCTCTGCAAGGAGTATTATATTTTTTTTAGAGGTTTATTGAAGGTTAAAGATTAAAGAATATACAAGTAAGAAACATGTGCCTAGGCCAGAGGCCTAGAAAAAATAACCTCACATCACGCAAGAGACTGCCTGCTCCAAAACAGAAGTCCAAAAAGAGCCCAGAGCGAGCATCAAAAGCCTTTGAATCAACTTAAATACCTTCTCGATCTCGGCCCAGGTGAGATTACAAGGCATTCTGGGGAAGTGGAGCAAAGGCTTGTGGGGATTGTAGTCCTGTATTCGAGTCTATTTTTAACAAAAGCAACATGCATAATGACTACGACAATGTAAATGAAGAAAAACTATAAAATAATCAAAAATGACTAGCTAAAATAATAAAAAAGGTCCCAAATAAGATATTTTGGAAGACAATATTGCCTTCCTTTTGACGAAATTATGGTGCTCTCTCTCTCTCTCTTTCTCTCTCTCTCTCTATATATATTTAAAACATATATTTACATATATATGCATATATATTCACACATATATAGACACACATGCATATGCATGGTTGTGTGTATATGAATATTATATAGTTATATTTATATAAAATATTAATAATTATATATATACAAACACCCTTACTTTATATCTTAGAATCAACAATATGCATTGGTTCCAAGGCAAAAGAGAAGTCAGGGCTAGGCAATGGGATTTAAGTGACTTGCCCAGGGTCACACAGCTAGGAAGTGTCTGAAGCCATATTTGAACCCAGAACTTCCTATCTCTGGGTTTAGTTATCAATCCACTGAGCCTCCTAGCTGTTTCCTAGAATCTATATTATATATGATATATTATATCTGTATTATATTGTATAAGATGAAGACTATGTGAATAGAGAGAAGGGGATCAATGTAAAATATGTTTGTGTGTATAAGACATTTTCTACAATCTTCACAATCTCCCTAAATTCTCTGAAATTAGAATTATATGAAAAAGACAGAATAATTTCATCTGTCTTTACTATCTTAGAAATCAGGAACCAAATTAAGATAATCTGATGAACAAAATAAAAAAGAATGATTTTAGCACCTAATTCATTCCCTAATGAATTCTCCACCCCTTCTTGCTTTGGCAAGATTAAAGAAGAGGATGTACACTCTGGCAATAGAACTCACTTCTACTGACTCCCTTTCTTCCAAGTGCCACAGAGAATCAAAAGGCAGTATCTTTTTTATACTGGTACAGTAGCATGGTGAATAGCTCAGCCAGAGAACTGGGCCTGGGGATTAGAGAGAACTAAGGAAGGACCCTGATCCTGGCTTTCTTCACTATAAAATGAAAATAAAAGAAGTGGACTATATGGTCTCAGAAGACCTTCACAGTTTTAGATGAACAGACCTCTAGTTCCTTCCTTGGATTGCATACATATATATTAATATATATCTACATGTCTTTATGTATCTTAAAATATCATGCAAATGTGAACATATGCAATATACATAAACATACATGCCTATATAGATATGTACATTCAACTTTCATGACAGTTATGTGAGGTCAGTGCTACTATATCCATCAGACAGATGAAGAAACTGAGACTATGATAGGTTGTGTCTTGCTCAGAAACACACATCCAATATGTGTTGGAGGCAGAATTTTTTCTTCAGAATATTTTTCCATGGTTACATAATTCATAATCCCCCTTCACTTTCTCCTTCCGCCTCCTAGAGCTGACAAGCAGTTCCACTGGGTTATACATGTATCTTTGTTCAAAACCTATTTCCATGTCATTCATATTTGCAGTAGAAGGATCCTTTAAAATCAAAATCCTAATCCTGTGCCCATCGAACTACATGATTGATTATATGTTTTTCCTCTACGTTTCTGCTCTCACAGTTCTTTTTCTAGATGTGGATGGTGTTTTTTCTTATAAATTCCAGGATTGTCCTGGGTCATTGTATTGCTGCTAGTAGAGAAGTCCATTACATTCAATTGTACCATACTGTATCCGTCTCTGTGTACAATGTTCTACTGGTTCTGCTCCTTTCACTCTGCATCACTTCCTGGAAGGCCTTCCAGTTTACATGGAATCCCTCCAGTTCATTATTCCTTTGAGCACAATAGTATTCCATCACCATCAGATACCACAGTTTGTTCAGCCATTCCCCAATGAGAGGACACCCCCCTCATTTTCCAATTTTTTTGCCACCACAAAGAGCACAGCTATGAATATTCTTGAACAAGTCTTTTTCCTTATTATCTCTTTGGAGTACAAATCCAGCAGTGGTATGGCTGGATCCAAGAGCAGGAAGTCTTTTAAAGCCCTCTGCACAAAGTTCCAAATTGCCCCACAGAATGGTTCAATCAATTCACTACTCCACCAGAAGTGTATTAATGTCCCAATTTTGCCACATCCCCTCCAACATTTATCCCTTTCCTTTGCTGGGAGGCAGAATTTTTAATTTAGATCTTCCTAACTCCAACTTCATTACTTTAAGGATTATGAAACCTTATTGTCATTGTTCAGTTCTTTCAGTTATGTCTGACTCTGACCTCAGTCTGGATTTTTTTTGGCAAAGATACTAGAATGGTTTTCCATTTTCTTCTCTAGCTTGTTTTATAGGAGAAGAAATTGAGACAAATAGGGTCACACAACAAGAAATTATCTGAGGCCAGAATTAAATTCAGGAAGATATGACTCCAGGCCATTACTCTATCAACTGTGCTTCCTAGTTAATCCATGACATCTAGCTCCTAATTTAGTAGACTTACAAACTCCATGAGGGAAAGGACTTTCTTGGATTATACTTAAGTTTTCTAAGTACCATTAAGACATTCTTGAAGTGGAAGATAATTAATATTTGATGAATTCCTTATACTGTATTTTTATTGCTTTTTTTGTCTGGTTTCAAAGGAAGACTACAAAGCAAATCTCAAATATACAAACAGTCACAAATTCTTTTATAGGTTCTATCTTTCCAACATTAAGAACACACTTGAGTAGGATTTGACTGGAGAGTTGGGAAAAGTTTAGGGTCAGTAGATGTCCAACACTGACAGATTTATCCCTTTCTAATTAGCATCCAGAGAATTGCCAACTGGGTAGATGACTGATTAGAAGATATAAACATTTCTTGCCTAATATTTTATGTTGAAAGTTGATGGACCCAAATTTAAACTTCCTGAAGCCTGATAACTCGTTTGCAATAAATTCTACACAGGAAAAATAATTACTCTGGTGTGACACTTCCACTCCATTCTTCTGCTATTTCTCCTGCTCCTTTCAGACCACAATGATAGAAAAAAATAAAGAGAATGTGATAAGACATGGTGCAAGTGATGTATGCCAAATAAAGGGAGAGGAAGCCTAATCCTCCTTTCATAGGTTGAATGGGTTTCCTCACCACAAGGAATTCATCTTTTGGGGCTGAAGATGTATTGCTATACTCAATCTGCTCACAGGTCTGTACTTTCTATTAACCAACATGATTGAGAGAGGTAGGCCCCTTAAGGAATTCACTATCATTCTGAGCCCATGCGAAGAAGAAGATAGCACCACTGGGCCATTCTTTCTAGGCAGACACATTGGAGATAATATAGGTTTTTTAATTATGCCTGGCAACGGACATTTTAATATTTTTTCAAATATCATTTCAGAAGTTAAATTAGGCTCTATTTATACAAGAATTTAGTAGAAACTAAATTCAGTATGGATTTTTCTCCTGCTTGCTTTCAGTCCTTGTAGAATTAAGCTGTGTGTGTTGGGGGGCGGGGTAGAATTAGCCAGGAGAGAAAACAAGAGATAAGAAGCTAGGAATGTAGAAAGAGAAAGAGATGAGGGAGAAGGGGGTGAAAGGAGGGAGGGAGGGAGGGAGGGAGAGAGAGAGAGAGACAGACAGACAGAGAGAGAGACAGAGACAGAGAGACAGAGACAGAGAGAGACAGAGAGACAGAGAGAGAGAGAGAGAGAGAGAGAGAGAGAGAGAGAGAGAGAGAAAGAGAGAGAGAGAGAGATGAGATGAGATGAGATGAGATGAGATGAGATGAGATGAGATGAGATGAGATGAGATGAGATGAGATGAGATTTTGGGCTGCATCCTGTAACCTTGGTTAATTTTCATACTTGACCTGGTTTTGGAGCTACAGGAGACATCAGTGATCAAGTAGTTCAATTATCTCATTTTACATTTCAAGATTTTCAAACCCATTGAGATTAAATGACTGCCTAGATAGTTTAAGTCAGAGTTGGAATTTGAATCTAAGGTCTATTTTCCTCCAGAGTTATTGCTCTAATGGTATGAATGTGATGTGATTTGCAGAGGTCAGGAGACAGGTAGGGTTCCAAAGAAAAGATTGTTCTTAGATTTGGAAGACTAGAGTTTGAACCACTTGTGTTATCTTATAGAAGCCACTTCATGTTAAATGAAAGGGTTTGACCAAATTATTGCCAAAGGATTTCTTTTTTCAAAGATGACAATATCACTCCTGTGTCCTATTCCTCTTTGTTTCCTCCCTGGATCTCCATTCTAGAGAGAACCCATGCAAGTTACATTCTCTGTACATCTCAACCAGTCAATGAGTCAGACTACTTCTCCACTTTCACCATCTCTCCCTTTTTCCTCCTCCCATGTTTATTCTAGCTTATATTCTATATCAATTGAGTCTCTATGTGTCTATTATCACCATTGTGAGAATGCTAACTTCCCAAAGGTAGGGACTATGTCTGCCTTTCTTTTGTATCTCTCCCCACAGTTCCTGGCCTAATGTTAGACTCACAGAAAGTACTTGATCAACATGTGTTGAATGAGTGACTGGATTCCATATAGAGAAAGCTGAGTTGATGCTAAATGACCAGGAAACTGAACTTTGAAGAGAAACTTGGCAAATACACAATCTAGGATGTAAAACCAGTAATAAGAAAACTGTCCCTTTACTGGAAAGGAAATATGCTATATGGGAAAGGGAAATCTTTTTGTAAAACAAAAGTGCCAAATTCTGGTCCTTAGAAACATCACAGACAAGCTGTGTGAGGTTTGGAAAAGGCATTACAACCCTTTGACCTCATTCTCCTCATATGAGAAATGGAGGTATTGAAGTGAGTGATCTACAAGGTCTCTTTAAGCATTCTTTGTTCTATGCAATTTCCTTCCTTCCTATGACAATCTATGTTGTAAGTCACCTTTGCCCTGACAATCTTTGTTTCAAAGATTTTGTAATCTTGATAGATATGGAACCATTTCCCACTCAACTCAGATTTAACATTCTGTTTTCTGAGACCCCTTCCAATAGTACATGTTTTATTCTAAGACGCTTCCCAATTCTGATATTCCGTGATTTACAGTCTCTTCTTTCTCTGAAATTCTCTATTCTAATGGCTTTATTAATAACTTTCTTAATTCTAAATTTCCTTTCAACCCTGATATTATCTGCTTTAAAAATCCACCCAGCTCTTAACATTCCATGTTCTAAGCACCACCTGGTCTTAAAGTCCAGCTTTAACTTTTTATATTTTAAGGACCCTCCCAGATCTAACATTCTATGTTCTGAGGAAATATCTTTTTCTGACATTTTATGTTCCAACCTCCCCTCCAGCTCTGACATTTTTTGTTCCAAGGGTCTTCTGAGCTCTAATGATGTATTATTTTATGCTTTAAGTGAAATAGCAATAAGAGGATTATGTTCATTGGGTGGGAGATCATTCTTCCTTTTGTGCTACTACATATATCATATTTTAAAATGGAAATAAACTAATATGTCTAACCTAATTAGAGATTGCTTCTAGATTATCATTTCTAGTTAAGAACTGAAGGCCTAAAATATTCTCAAACCAAAAGCTCTGCTTTACAGCTCATCCCAAGTTGACCTAGATAATAAATCCTCTTCAGACCAGATTCACAAGTACATCCTTGTCCCCCTGTTGGGCATATTTAAAAAATGTTGAAGAAATAAGGATGTAGGTTGTGCCAATTCTATTCTGGGATTGGAATTCAAGGCTCTTTGACATTTTCTGATGAAAGAAAGGCCCAGTGCCCCAGGCTAAATCTGGGATGTGGTCTTCTCCCTGGGAAGCCCATAGATCACAAGAAGGTCAAAAGTGGCTATGTATACAAGAATACAGTTTAAGGAATTGTTGCCTTTTGGGTACCAGAAGTAAAAGAGGTACCCTACACACCAAAAAAAAATAACAATAATAGGATTTATATAGCATATTATGGTTGGTGAAATACTTTACTCGTTATCTTATTTTATCCTAAGGAAATGGAGCAAAGGAAGCTAGGAGTCAGGGTGGAGTTGGCAATAGAATGGTGGAGTAAAAGAAACAAAATCATAGGATTTGTTAGAAGGCATGAAATGGTGTAATAAAAGGAAGATAGTTAGAGAATTTGAGATTGTTCTAATTCTAAGTGTGCAGCCTGTATTCCCTGAGGGTCAAAAAAGACTGTAACTCAAAATCAAATAAAAAGAGATTGAGGAAGTAGGAGTCTCATCAGTAAAGTGAGCAGGCTGGGCTGTGTGATCTCAGGGGCCCTATATTCAAAATAACTGATTATGGGTGACATGATGAAGTGATGAAAAGAACAAGCATGGCAGGTTAATGATAATAGCACCTTTCAGAATCCTGGCTCTCATAGAACCGCAAATAGCCATATAGACTTCATTGCACTCATACACCCATAGGGGCCAATAGTCCAGTCACTCTTTTTATACCTGTGAAACTCTCAATAGAGTAATTTTTGTGTAACCTTTGAATAGTAGTAGTAGTAGTAGTAGTAGTAGTAGTAGTAGTAGTAGTAGTGGTAGTAGTAGTAATTCGAATTTATATAGTGCTTTAATATTTACCGAGAGCTTTACAAAGATGATTTCATTTTTTTAACTCTTACTTTCTATCTTAGAATCAATGCTTTGTATTGGTTCCAAGGCAGAAGAGTGGTAAGAACTAGGCAGTGGGGTTAAGTGACTTGCCCAGGGTCACACAGATAGCAAGTGTCTGAGGCCACATTTGAACCTGGAGCTCCATTACCCAGACAGCAGTATACAGATTTATTCATGGTTATTTTTTAATAGTCTGGCTCTCCAATGGTCTGAGGGACAGTGAACTGGCCCCCTGTATAAAAAGTTTGGGGACCCCTGCAATCAGAGATCCAGGCAACTCACTAAGATTCTATGTTGAAAAGCAGGTTCTAATCTGACTACATTTAATGAGGGAGTTTCCTTATTTTGGGGTTCCCAACAGACAAGAAATCAGGGAACTACTTTCTATTTCTGTTCATATCCTTCAGGCATTTGTGATATAAAGACAAATGTGAAATAGTTCCTTTCCTCAATGGGAATTTAAAGCATGTAGACAAATAATTTCTAGAAAGCATTGCTCTCCAAGAAGTTTAAGATTCCATTTATTCTTTTGTTCTTTTACTCAGGGACAATAATAACAACTCTCAGAAATAAAGCAAAGATCATATCTTATTCTAATCTTTCTATGGATAGGCATAGTTAGGATGATACAACCAGGGCCTTTACTTAGGCCTGCTTAACCCCTTTCACAATGAACCACCAAACATAACCTGAGTGACCCATTTGATGGTTAGAGTGAACCTAATATCAGAATCAAAATCTACAAAGGGAGAAGCTAAAGCCTGGATTAAACAACTTACCCAAGGTCATATGATAATAAGATTTAGACCAGAATTCTAATTCCAATTTGATTCCATTCCCAATGTTCTTTTGACAATATTAGATGGTCTCATTTCACTTTTTTTAGTTCATTCACTAAAATTCTTGCTTAGTGACTGGCTTATTCATCCCTATAAAACTAAATCAAAATATGTGAAAGGAGAGTAAAGTATATGATTAGAAAGATGGATAAGCATGGATCAGGTTGTAAAGAGCTTTGAAGGCTAAAGAGGATTATATTTTTGATTCTGGAGATGATACGGAACAAATAGTTTATTGAATAGAAGTTTATTGAATAGAAGAGTGACATAATCCTACCAGAAATTTAGGAAGATCATTTGGCAATTGAGTAGAAAATGAACCAAAGAAGGGAGAGATATGGGGCAAAGTCCACTACTGCAAAAGAATAGTCCAGATATGAGGTATAAATGTATATATCAGGTTGGTCCCAATGCCAGAAGAGAGAAACAGGCATGTATTGGAAATATTACAAAGAATTGGCAGAACTTAGCAATAGATTGAAGATGAGGCGAGAGAGTGAGTAGTCAAGGTTAACATCTAAGTTGTGAGTCTGAGTGACTATAAGCAACCTTGACAATATTAAGGAAGTTAAAAAGAGGCAAGGTTTAGAGGGAAAGTTATCGAGTTCAGTTTGAAGTATGTGTACAAGATGTCTTTGGGACAGGCAATCTGAAATGCCCAATAGGCAGGTGAAGTTATGAGATTGGAGGTCAGGAGAGATCCAAGGACTGAAAAATAGACCTGGGAATCATCAGCACAGAGAAGATAATTGAATTCAATGAATATTCATTAAGCATTCACTCTATTTAAACAGACACTGGGGGTTTTGTTCAGCCAATCCAGTCATCTCTAACTCTTCTTGACCGTATTTGAGGTATTCTAATATGGCAAAGATACTAGAATGGTTTTCCATTTTCTTCTCTAGTTCATTTGAAAGATGAGCATCCTGAGGCAAGTAAGTGTCTGAGGCAAGATTTGAACAATGGAAGATGAATCTTCTTAATTCTATGTCTGGCACTCTATTCACTGTACCACCTCGCTGCCCTGACACTGGAGTTACTATGACCCAAACCAAAGCCTTTCTGCTTTCAACAAACTTGTATTCTTCCAGGGCCATAGAATATGTATATATAGTATAGTGGTAGTCTCTCGTTAACCGAGGATGACGATTGTCTTTGTACGTTTTCATCTATGGTGTATAGATGAGTGTGCACAAAGACACTTGTGCATGAAGACTTAAGTGGAAAAGTCGATGCACAGAGACAGTCCCACTCTCTCAGCATTGGAAGCCTGGGTCCAATGGCACGGAAAGTCGTTACACCTGGAGACTTCCTCAGCTGCATTGGATGGCCCTGTTGTCTTTTGTGCTCCAACACGCCCTAAGCACTCCACAGTGCTTTGCTGCGTTGCCCTCTCAGCCGTTGAACCTTCTTATTGGTTTCTTCCATCTGTTCAGCCAAAGCAGTCTTCACATGCTGGGTGAGCAAAGCCCTGGTTCACCAGGGGTCGATGACCCGATGGCTACCCTCACAAGGTTTGGCCAGCCTGTCGAAGCCGTTGCCCGGGGTGTGGCCGCTGCCACATGCTAGCAGCTACTGGGAGCCACAAGTGAGAGCTGGGTGTCAGGTGGGGGGTCAGAGGCTGGAAAGCTGCCCTAAGAAGGCACTACAAGCCCTCCATACCAGTGATGCTACCCCTCTCTGAGCACCCCATACACCCCTATGTATATTATTCAAAATGGGTACTGGGTCACAATTTAGTTAATTAAGTAACTAAAATTAATAATTTCATTTGAGAAACTTAAATAATAGGTAAAATGATGCAAGACTTCACTGAGGAATGAACAACTGAGTTGAGTTTTGAAGAAAGATTATGATTCTGAGAGGCTTCATTTCAGACACTAAAGATGTATTGTACAAATGCATAGAGACAGGAAATGAAAGTTTTGTATTTAATAAAACAGCTAGTAGTCTATTTTGTTGTTAGAGGTGTTTGTGGGTGAAAGTAAAATGAGTTAATTTGGGAAAGTTAGAATGAAGGTAGTCCATGAAAGTCCATGCTTCTAGGTTAGAAAAGCATTCATTTTATACTATGGTCAATCAAAGACTACGTAAGTTCTCTTGTATGGGGAAACAATCCTTTGGTGTTGACATCACATTTATTTCCCTACCAAAATACAGTAAATTAACCAGTACAGCAACACTCTGTCTATATCCAGTTCACATTCATAGCACCTGACCTCTCTAAGGAAATATGTTCAATTCAGTAAGCATTTTTAAGTGCTCACCATATGCTAAATCATATACTACTCACAAAGACAAAAATCAAAAACTCATTCTTCAGGCCTGGAGATGGAGTTCCTGGGTCCTGGGTTCAATCTGACTGCAGTCATTCCCTACCTCTGTGATCCTGAGCAAATCACTTGACCTCAGCTGCCTAGCCTTTATCACTCTTCTGCTTTGGAACAGATACTTAATATTGTTTTTATTTTGGCCTTTTAAAATATTTTATTTTTCCCAATTATATGTAATAATTTTCACCAGACATTTTCTGAAAGTATGAGAGCCAATTTGTCTCTCTCTCTCTCTCTCTCTCTCTCTCTCTCTCTCTCTCTCTCTCCCTTTCCTAGCCCCTCCTGGAGATGATAGGCAATTTGATCTGGGCTATACATGGGTTTTGCATGAGCATGTAAAACATACCTCCATATTGGTCATTGTTGTAAAAGAATACTCATATAAAACCCAGCCCCCATAATAAATATATAAATGAACTAAAATGAAAAGTAAAATGTTTTGATCTACATCCCAACTCCAATAATTCTTTCTCTGAGGCAGATAGCACTTTTTGTCATAAGTCCTTTGGAATTGTCCTGATCATTGAATTGTTGAAAATAACTAAGCCTTTCACATCTGATCATTATTCACTATTGCTGTTACAGTATACAGTGTTCTCATGGTTCTGCTTATTCCCCTCTGCATCAGTTAATGTAGGTCATTTCAGCACTTTCCTTAATAGTGATTGTAAGGTAGAAGGTTTAAAAAAAAAAAAAAGCTCATTCTTCTCTGTTATTTAGTACTACCAAGAAAGGAAGTACTTTCCTTCATCACATCTCCAGGGCAAGATTGGTCACTAAAAATAACCTTCAGTCAACTTCATTTTAATGTTCCTTTTAAAATTTAAATAGTTGTAATTAAATTCTATAAACAACTTGTTGGTGCACTGACTGGAGGCCTTATGGATTTAGAATCTGGAAGATTTGAATTTGAATGCAGCCTATACACTTATTGGCTATGTGATTTTAGGTAACTCATTTAATTATTGTCTACCTCAGTTGACTCATTTGTAAAATGGGGACAAAAGCAATTCTTTCTGAGGTTTGTTGTGAGGTTAAAATGAAATGATATTCATAAAGTGTGTTGCAAACTTTAAAATACTATAGAGACATAAGTTGTTATATTGTTTTAATGATTCTGCTGACAACTCTCTATATCCATTCATGCATACTTTCCATTGTTACTCAATGCTATTAGTCAACAAATATTTTAATACCATTAGTATGTAGAAGACTCTGTTTTAAGTGTTAGTAATATGATAAAATGAAACCATCCCAAGTTGGTTACTTAAGTTCCTGAAGAAGTGAATATTCTAATGGAAGAGACTTTATGAGTCCTATTCCAGGTCATAATTACTACCTGAAGGTATCCCTCAAGTCTCTGTCCTGGGCTTTCCTTCTGGGTATACTCTTTCATTTAGTGATTTCATCAGCCTTCCTGGATTCAATCATCATATATATTCTGATATCACCAACCAGGAAGTCCTCGACAGAGCCAACTCCACCAGCATCGAAGTCCTGGTCCTCAAAACCGAGCTAAGATGGTCTGGACACGTCATCCGCATGGACCCACAGCGAATACCAAGACAGGTATTCTATGGCGAACTGTTAGCTGGACTCAGGAAACAAGGCCGACCAAGGAAAAGATTCAAGGATCAGCTAAAGTCCATCTTGAAGTGGGCTGGCATCACACCAAAGCAACTAGAACTCGCTGCCTCTGACAGAAGCAGCTGGTGAACCCGCATTCACCAGGCCGCCACCACTTTTGAAGATGAGCGACGTCGACGTCTTGCCGCTGCGCGTGAACGCCGACACCAGGCCACAACTGCACCTCCCGTAACAACTGGCGTCCCATGCCCCATGTGCCACAAACTGTGCGCCTCAGCCTTTGGACTCCAAAGCCATATGAGGGTACACCGTAGATGAAACTGCACAAAGACAATAGTCATTCTCGGTCACCGAGAGACTACTACTAGATATAGTCTGATGAATCTCAATCTATTTATCCAGCTCTAATCTTTCTACTGACCTCCAATCTCCTATTGCCTACTCTTTATTAGATATCTGGCATTCAATGACCTATAGACATCAAGTTAAGTTAAACTCAACATGTCCAAAACTGAATTTATTTTCTTTCCTCCAAAATCATATTCTTCTGAAATTCTCTTTTTCTTTTTTGGATATGTCACCATTATTCTAGTCACAAAAGTTAACAACCTAGGTTTTAGCCCCAATTCCTCTCTCTGTATATCCAGTGACCAGCTTTCTTTGATTTTACCTTTAAAAAGTCTCCTAAAATACTCTCTGTCTCTCTAAGCCTGTCTTTCTTCCTCCTTCCCTCTCTCTCAGCAAATGTGATTAAGTGTGTCCCTCTTTACTAGAGAGTGGGGTGGAGAAATAAAATGTAGGTCACTTTTCTCAAAGTGGACTGTGAATCTATCATTTTGACAAAATAAGACCCCATCTCTCCAAAGCCAACTCTTGAAGAAAGGGAAAGAATCTAAGTTTCAAAACAGTCGACACAAGGAAACAGGAATGACTTGGGACAATGTGTGGATGGGAAAAAAGCAGCTAAGTCTGAAAGGTAAGAA
The DNA here is from genome assembly GCF_027887165.1 of Monodelphis domestica. Taxonomy (NCBI): domain Eukaryota; kingdom Metazoa; phylum Chordata; class Mammalia; order Didelphimorphia; family Didelphidae; genus Monodelphis; species Monodelphis domestica. The sequence continues at coordinate 407,634,397 of NC_077230.1, read as the reverse complement.
TAATTCCCATAAGAAGAAACTTTGTGGGGTTGCCCCCAAAAGTCACGGTATGTGGCACCAGGAAGTGAGAGAACTTAAGAACCCAAGCTCAGGAAACAGTTCTAAGTGGGAATCCAGGAGGGCCAGATGACTCTTCTCCAGGGTAATGGCTAAGCCATATTTATAGGTCAAATATTTTTTGTTAATTTCCCAGAACTGGTCACTATAGTCAAATCCTAGCTCCTTGCCCAATTGGGATATCTTGAGAACTAAGGGAAAGCGATGCAGGGGAAGCTGATGTCAAGACAAGTTCAGCATGAAGACTCAAATGGGGATGATGTTGGGTCACACAAATGATTGATAAAATGCTTATGTTGCCATAATATCAGCATTGATGCAGTACATCTCTCCATCATTATGGTCCAGGTCAAAGAGATAAGAGCAATCTTCTCACACATCTCTCTTGGCATATACAATAATTTCACAAAAATACCCACAGATGAAAGTCTATTGGGGAAATGGTCTGCAATGCATGGATACCATAATCCATCTTAGTGATACAGTAGAGCTATAGCCAAACCTTGATACCACTTTGGACCACTTGATTCTTATAGCTTCTCCAGTAGGCACAGATCCGGTTAGACACAAAGATTAGGGGTAGGGTGGAGTGGTGGTGCTCAATCTTATTAAACTTCTGAAGCAAACATTCATCCTTGTCATACCAGCACCGTATACTGAGTTGGCCACAGAGACAATTGCAACTTGAGCAGTCATCCACACAGGTGAAGTGCTGCAGGGATGTGAAGTTTGGGTAAAATATGCAGAATTAAAGTTTTATAGTTCTCAGAGATATTTGTAATATTCAGGGCATAACTCTCCGTAGACCCCATTGACAAGGGGGATTGACATATTCTCATAACCCCAAACTGCATCTCTGCAAATGAGCTTCTCCTTCCACAGGGCCTGAGTTCCTATACCACAGCAAAACTTTCACTTGAACTGCAAGGCTACCTAGACATTAGAGTGATCAAAGGTCAATTCCCATGTTGTTTCTCCATCTTTATTCCTTAACTCTTCCCCTAACTATTTCTCTGCCTCAAATATCTCCCCATTTGAGCCCATCCTTCTCTTAGTCATCAAAATAATCTTACTAAAGTACAATTATGACTATGTCACCAACCTATCCAATAAACTGCAGTGATTATCACTTCTCAGATTAAACAAAGTCCTGATTGGTATATAAAGCTTTTCATAACTTGAGTCTCTCCTATATTTCTGTTCTTTCCAAGCTTTATGTACCCCCAAAGTACTATGCATTCAAGTGACCCTGGACAGCTTTAAAATAAAATTGTTTCCAAACTTCTGAACACTTTCCTTGGCTGTTCTTTATCCTTTGAATGTTCTCCCTATGCATTGCTGTCTCCCATCTTCTCTGTCTTCCTTTGAGTCTCACCTAAAATCTTCTCTTCTATGGGAAATCTTTACTGATTTAATTCAATGTTAATATATCACTTGATTCTCTTCAATTTCTCTCATATGTATGTAGCTTGTTTGTACCTTGTTTAGGTATTGTCTCATAATTAAACTCCTTGATAACTTGGACTCTCTTTCGCCTTTCTTCATATTGCCATCACTTACTGACATGCAGGAATCCCTTAATAAATACTTCTTGATAGGTATACTAACTAAAATGTGTGCAAAAGAAATAACAATTAGTTATGGGAAATTGGACATGAACATCAAAGACAATCCAAAAAGGTTTCATGAAATCCTTATTTCTGTCATTTGCTATAGAAAGATAAATATCAGTTATAGTCCAAGGTCCCAATTAATCTCCAAATGACCTCCAAATGGAAAAAATATAATCCTGATACACTTTTAATATTAGTCAGAATTATTAGCATTTTCTCTATCATTTTCTTAGTTTTTAACAATCAGCAAAACAAGAAGTGAAGTTCTGATTTATTGTATTTTCCAATTTCCACGGTTTAAATGCTTACAATGAAAATTTAACTATAGACTCTCAGGAGCTGACTCCAGCATATTCCTTGTCATTTCACAAACATTTAGGATTCAATTTCTTTCTAGTGTTGTTTTCCTGTTACCAAGATGGGTGAGGCACATCTTTTGGTATATATAGTATAGTTAGGTATCTAAATCTATCTATCTATCTATCTATCTATCTATCTATCTATCTATCTATCTATCTATCTATCTATCTATCTATTTCCTTAATTCTATATTTGACCTTATGGTGCATACCACTAATGACTTCCAAATAGAGATATGACAGGGTTTGAGTAGCTCCTTCAGGATATTTTTTTAACCTGTGTTTAAGGGGGATTAAAAGAGAGAGGCAGAGACAGATAAAGAAAGAGATAGGGATGGAGACAGAGACAGAGAAAGACAGAGACAGAATTAAGAGACTAATTACCATGGTCCAATTAGGAGATGATGAGGGTTGTATGAATTAAAACAAGGGAATAGGATCCGATATTTTTTTAAGTTAGAATCAATAGGACTTGCTAAGTTATTGGTTATGAGTAATAAAAGAAAGAGTTTAAAGATGACTCCAAGTGACTAGGGAGGTGCTCTTTCTACTTTACCCTGTGACTTAAAGCAGAAAACTTATGAACTAGTAAAGACCAAATAATTAATGCCCAAAATGTCCCTGAAGTTACCCAGTGGTTCCAAGAATTGTCATCCTAGTTTTAGAAAAATGAATTGTACATGTAGAGGCTAAATGGCCTGCCCAAGGTCACATAGTAAACCCATAATTACCAAAAATGGGAACAGAGTAGAGTATGGAGTCATTAAAATGGAATGGTGAGGTCTAGATCCAAGTATAAAGCACCAACTAGTCCCCAAGATGTTTCCTGGAGTGCTAAGCAAAAATTCTCTGACTACAGGTCCTAGGTTATGAATCTCTACAGCTTGCTGAGCTAAATTCATGGCAGTACTTGTGGAGAGAATGCTGATGTCCAGGGAAGTGCTTGGTCCCTGAGTTCATTAAGAGTTTGGAGTTGAAAAAAATGGACAAGAGTGTGCTCCAGAGTAACACAACAAATGACCTATTCCCGCATTCTGTCTTCACCAGCTTGCTGTGTTTAAAGAGATATACCTTCCTCCTCTAATAATAATGGTTTCCCTTTAACTTGTGACCTTTAAATTGAGTCTACATGGCTACTTATCAGATATATTGTAGGTAGGATTCTTGGTCTTGGACTGGTTGGCCAAGAAGATATCTTCTAATTCCAAAATTTGGAGTAATTCCTTTAATCAACACTATATTGACCAGTGTGAATCCTAGGCATGGGAAAAATGCAAAAGCCTAGAGATAAAAGATGGAATGCTGTGTACAAAGAATAAGGAAATAGCATTTAGCTATGTTCTAGAGTGAGAATATATAATAATGCTGGTAAAATAGGAAGAAGTCATGTTGTGAAGACTAAAGACAAAAGAGAGGAATTTATATTTTAACCTAGACACAGAGGATGTAATTGGAGTTTAATAAATAGAGGATTCATAGCTATTTTTACAGAAAATCATTGTGTCTCCTGTGGGAATGGAGAGAACTGAGTCAGGGAGCCTAAATAGCAGACCAATTCCATTTCAGAGGCTAGTAACATACAGTTTTGGTGGAGACCCAATTTTCAACTCCATTCTTGATTCATCTTTGAAATTCCAGTGACAATGTCTAGACATCATTTTCTGAGAAGAATCTATTGACTGTCAAACCTTAGTTGAGTGAATGTTTGACTGGTGTAGTAATTCCCCAAACTATTAAGCATTCATTTATGGTTTTTAACTCTGCCACTTCCTGACCCCAAGTATTCTGTCCTTGTACTAACTACTATCCCAGGTCCTTTGAAACAGGCACATTTTTTAAACTAATGTTTTAACATGTATCAGTATAATACTGCTGCTGTATTATTCCTAGTAAGGATGAATTTTTGAGTAGTCATTTAGTTATGTATTAAACATAGCACTTATCCTTAAAAAAATTCAGTAAGGGCTTTGAACATTGATTTCTACCTTGGGGCTAAATGTGTTTCTTTTGGGAAATGATGGCAGAATAAAGGATGTTTTGATCTCCCTTATTTTAGTCTCATTTGGTTTTATCTGCAACATTTTTCTATTTTTTATTTTTAATAAAAAATCATTCATGGCTTTTGATAGTTCATTTGTTAAATGCTCTTTTCCTTCCATCCCCATGTCCATCCTTTGAATTAATAGAAAAGAAATTTTGTTGTGTATTGGCTAGATATAAAATCAAGGGGGACTAGATTTGAGTTCTGTGTCTGGAAATGTCTAGCTATTTGACTTAATTTTTCTGAGCCTCAATTTATTCACCTGTAGAGTGGAATGATAGTAAAAATAACAATGAGGGTGACAACGTTTCTACAAAGCTTAAAAGTTTGCAAAACAAATTTTTCTATATTCTCTTATTTGATCCTGACAACAATTCTTTAACGTAGCCATTGTTATTTTCTCCATTTAACAAATGCAAATCCTTGATAATCACATAGCTAGCAAGACTGTGGCAAGATCTGAACTTATATCTACCTGACTATAGGCCCAAGGCTTTCTCTACTTCACCAGTAACTATCTGACTCATAGCATTATCACTGAGGTTCAAATGAGATAATGAACTCTTTGTAAAATTTAAAAGTCCATCTGAGGAAATGAATACAGCACTGTATGTAAAGTCAATAGGACCTGGAGGTGAATCTCTCCTTAGGTACTAGATAGAGGAACTCTATTTGGGTAACTAACAGAAACTGGATGATTACCTCTCATATATAATATCATAGGCAATCCTTTCATGTTTAGAAGACTAAATGGCCACTGAAGCATTTCTAGTGGTGCTATTATTTACTGAAATCATAGATCCACTGCACCTCAGTTTCCTCATCCGAAAAAAAAAAACAGGCATAATAACAGCATCACTGTCCAAGCAAGGCATAAAAAATATGAGACATCAAAGAAATAACTTTGACTACGTTAAATTTAAATGATTTTGCATAAAGAAAATCAATGCAGCCAATGTTTAAAGGCAAACACCAACTGGGAAAATTCTTTAAAGGAAATGTCTCTGATAAAGGTCTCATTTCTGAAATATAGAGAGAGCTGAGTCAAATTTATCACAAAGGATTCCTGAAATGACAAATGGTCAAAGACATGAACAGGAAATTCTTAGATGAATTTGATGAATTTGATGAAAAAAAAAAAGATGAAACTGAAAATGTTTAGTCATATAAAAAGAGTTCCAAATCACTATTAATTAGAGAAATGACTATTAAAACAACTCTGAGGCACAACTTCACACCTACCAGAATGGCTAATATGCCCAAAATAAAGGAAAATGATGAATATTGGCAGAGTTGTGGAAAAATTGATACACTAATACACTGTTGGTGAAGCAGATAACTGACATTATCATTCTGGAGATCATTCTAGGACCATTCCCAAAGAACCATAAAACTATACAAACCTTTGACCCAGCAATACCACTACTAGGTTTGTATAACAAAGAGATGAAAGATAGGGGGGAAAGGACATATTTAATGACAAAAAATGTTCATGGAAGCTCTTTTTGTGGTGGCCAAGAACTGGAAACTGAAAGGACATCCATCAGTTGGGGAATGGATGAACAACTTGTGGTACATGGTTATAACTGAATACTATTGTACCATAAGAAATGAAAAACAAAATGATCATGCACAAAAACACACAAAACCTGGAAAGACATATGAAGTGATGAAAGTGCAGGGAGCATAACCATGACAACATTGTATAAAATAATAGCAATAAAATATGATGTTCAACTGTGAGTATCTTAACTAACTATTATCAACATGATAAGCATCCAGGACAACTACAAAGGACTCATGATGAAAAAGGCTATTTACTCCCATAGAAGGAACTGATAGAGTCTAAATGTAGATTTGGAGCATATCATTCATCATTTTATTTCCTTCTGGTGTAAGCAATAGGTGTCTGGTTTCATAACATGATGAACATGGAAATGTATATTGTATGATAACATAGGTACAAACTATATTATATTTGTTTCTTGGAAAAGGGGGAAAAGTGAGAGAGGAGAAAAGATGGATTGCCTAATATCAGAAAATGATTATTAAAATTGAATTGACATGTATTCTGGAAAAATTAATAATTTAAAATAATAATAGTGTCTCCTTTTCAGGGTTGTTTTGAGAATTTCACAAAGTCACAGGGGGAGTGTGGGAACAATGTAAATAGTAACAACAACAAAGCCCCCCAAATATGTAATATATGCAAAATCATTCCCAATCCTGGAGCTATTATATACAAACAGGGGATAAGGACTGGGTTTGTGATTTCATTGGTGCAGGGATCTCCAAGGAGAGGAAAATCCCTTTGCCTATATAGGTTACAATCTTCTCTGCAATTTTTCTTCTTAGAGAATTGCCTGGAACACTTGAGAGATTAAGTCATTTTATCACGGTCATAAAGCTAGTCTTTGTTAGAGATAAGATTTGAACAAGGGTCTTTCTTATTTTGAGCCCATCCTTTATACCAGACTGGTTCTTTACTATGGAAATATAAGGTACTCATACTATCAATGTGGTTTCTTCCTACCATTCTAAGCCAGGTGAAGGTATGAAATCCTACTCAGCTTCACAAGTACAAGATGGGGGAAGTGTGACTAGACTGTACTTTTTCTGAAAAAGATCTGGGGGCTTGGAGGAAAGCAAGCTAAATGAGTCAGTAGTGTGATGTGACAGTTAAGAATACTAATGTGGTTTTAATATTAAGAGACAGATACAGGAATAGAGAGGTTATGAGCCTGTTGAATTCTACCCAGTTTTGAGCACATTTGGAGTTCCATATTCATTTATGGGCATCAAAATTTTGTGAGAATTTTTAGGAAGCTAAAGGGTATCTAGAGGAGAATGACCAAGATGGTGAAGGGCTTAGGAGTCAAGTCATATGAAGATAAGATATGGAAGCGGGAGACTTTGGGAGACTTTTGTGGGGGAATAAAACAGCTATATGCTTGAAAAAAACATATCATATGGAGATCACTGGGGAAGGGGGAAGCAAAAACATAATGAAACCTCAAATTCTCTAATTATTAGAGCTATCCAAAAATGGTCCTAAGGGCAGCAGAGTGACTCACTGGATAGAGGGGTCCTGGGTTCAAATCAGTCTTTAGACACTTCCTAGCTGTGTCACTCTTGGGCAAGTCATTTAACCCCAGTTATCTAGTTTTTACTGCTGCTCTGTCTTGGAACCAACACTTAGCATGGATTCCAAGACAGAAGGTAAGGGTTGTTGTTGTTGTTGATGCTGTTGTTGTTTTTGAGACAGAGAGATAGAGACAGAGAGAATGGTCCTTCTGAGGCTGAAAGATGATTTTGACTTCTGGTTGCTTTCAAACAACTGCTTTATAGCACATTCCAGGGCTGCTTCTTCTCCCCACCCTGAATCCTCTAGGGATGTTGGAGTAAACTAAATTGTGGTCATTGTGATCTAAAGTTTTTTTGTATATGCATATAATTTGTATGTGATCACACATGCCTGTGTGGACACAGACATGTATATGCCTATGTGTATGTCTTTGTGTGTATGCATGCATATATATATACACTTATGAATAAGTAGAAACAGAAATTATTATATACATATATATATATATATGAGGATTTCAGTGATCAATTTAAAAGAAGTTGTGAAATGAAAAAAAGAGAGATAATGGACCATCATCATTATACTTTACATATATGTCTACTTGGGTTTACTGGAGAAGGAATTCTTCATCAGCTTCAGAATGACCTTGGCCTCTGAGATCCCATGAAATGTTATGCTTTTATGACTTATTTTGGTCAAAATTGCTCAGATAAGAATAAGAAGGAATGGGAATGGAGTTAGTAAGTATAGGTTCTATAAATGGAAGAAGGGGCTACCTGGAAGATTGTAGGAAGTTGGGCTTTCAAAAAATTTTAGGTATATGTATAAGTATATGTAGATATGTAGTTATATATGTATGTATGTATATATAACTCATATATGTGAATGTATATACACATATACGAGCTGGTTTAAAGCATGGGGAGCAAGTCAATCACTTGGATATTGTCCTAGTAAAGCAAACATGGTGTTTATTAAGGGAATGGTGATTATGTAGATTGCACTGTATTATTAACAGTAAATTAGAGTAATGTCTTGTATTTAGCACCTTTCCAAGCTACTTCATTGTCTCTGTGCCCATATATTAAATACATGCAGTCCCCATGTATATAAACAGAACTATTCCCCACTGTAAATTACAGCTACCTCAGGTGGAAAATTGCATGGCACTTATAGGTAATCTATAATGATAGCCAAGAGCTTGAAATTATAAAAAGGAATTCTTTATTCTTTTTTTTTTAATTTGATGAGGAACATGGTGATCCTCTTACCATAGAGATTTGTAGGGATTAACCAGCCCACAATGACAGGAAGTAGAGACCATAAAGATAGGAAGGAGAAACCATAGAGACAGGAAGTAAGATAGGAAAAGGTTATTAAAAGGAGTTAGTTACTGACAGTTGGCAGTCAGTTGCTGACAGTTAGGGCTGAAGTTGTGGGGAAGTTGGCTACTGAGAGTTTGTTGGGTTGGTAGTTGGCATTTACTTGCTGGAATATAAAGGCAGATCTGAGGTTACTCAGAGGACTTTTGGTCTTTAGCCTTTAGAGGGCTTTTTGGCTTTTGGTTTGGACTGTTAGTTTTTTTTTTCTTTCTTGAACTTTTTTATAAGGTGGCTGGTCTTTGTTGATAGACCTAATTAGGGTCAGATTAAACACTGATTGGCTTGGTTTTGATTGGGTTAGAATTTTGTGGGTGGTTATTAGTTATAGGCAGTTTTAGGTAGTGATTATAGGTAGTTATAGGTAGCTATAGGATAATTAGTATAGACATTAGGAAAATTTATTTCTCTACCTCTTTCCTATATTTCTCTCCTTTACTAGATTCATTTTACTATATTCTCTTATTGTCTGTATTTTAATTAAACTAAATTGTTAAATTATTAAAAGCTGCTCTCTTATTTTGTCAAAACTCCTAATTTAACACCTACAAAATGTAGAAGAAAGCAAACTGCCTCCTTCTGGCAACACTCGAACCAATACATATTCCCAAGTATTCAAAATGACTTTGGACAAGGAACCACCGAGTGGATGCCAACTTCTTTGATAAGGATAGACTGACGTCGTTTTTTGACACCCTCCCCAGGGTATTTTCATGGCAATTTTAATTGGTTCCTGTTCTAGAGACACAAGTATAAATGCTTCATTTATCTTTTGGATTTATATTTATAGAGTTAATTAATTCAACAATCAATTACTAAGCTTCTACTCTATGTCAAGTTGCAGAGGCAATGTGACTTAGTAGATAAAAAGTTAGTCTCAGAACCAGGGAGAGCTGCATTGGAATCCCACTTCTTATTAATACTGGATATCTAAGCACTAGACAAGTTGCTTAAACTCTCAGACAGGGGTCCCTAAACTATGGTCTGTGGGACACATGTGGGCCCCTGAGGCCATTTATCTGGCCCCCACCACACTTCCAGAAGGAGCACCTCTTTCATTGGTGGTCAGTGAGAGGAGCACAGGATGCAGATGCATCCTGTGCTTCTAGAGTACTGTATGTGGTGGCGCTGCAAAGTGTGGCATTGCTCACGTACAGTACTACTTCCCATGACATAATCCTTTGCATGGCACCTTGTTCTGAGAGTAACTGAATGAGAACAAGGCACCGCACAAAGGATTATGTGGCTGCACAATGGAAGATGTCAGCATGGTGAGAGACAATCTGGGGGAGGGGATTCCACGCTGCGTATATTGCTTCCCAGTATAGTGGTGCTGGTGATGGGCCTGTGCAAGGTGTGACAGGCCATCATAGCCAGCACTGCAGGCTCCATTATCCCAGACAGCCGTATACAGATTTATTCATGGTTATTTTTTATAGTCTGGCTCTCCAACAGTCTGAGGGACAGTGAACTGGTCCCTGTCTAAAAAGTTTGGAGACCCCTGCAATCAGAGATCCAGGCAACTCACTAAGATTCTATGTTGAAAAGCAGGTTCTAATTTGACTACATTTAATGAGGGAGTTTCCTTATTTGGGGGTTCCCAACAGACAAGAAATCAGGGAACTACTCCCTATCTCTGTTCATATCCTTCAGGCATTTGTGATGTAAAGACGAATGTGAAATAGTTCCTTTTCTCAATGGGAATTTAAAGCATATAGAAAAATAATTTCTAGAAAGCATTGCTCTCCAAGAAGTTTAAGATTCCATTTATTCTTTTGTTCTTTTACTCAGGGACGATAATAACAACTCTCAGAAATAAAGCAAAGATCATATCTTATTCTAATCTTTCTATGGATAGGCATAGTTAGGATGATACAACCAGGGCCTTTACTTAGGCCTGCTTAACCCCTTTCACAATGAACCACCAAACATAACCTGAGTGACCCATTTGATGGTTAGAGTGAACCTAATATCAGAATCAAAATCTACAAAGGGAGAAGCTAAAGCCTGGATTAAACAACTTACCCAAGGTCTTATGATAATAAGATTTAGACCAGAATTCTAATTCCAATTTGAGTCCATTCCCAATGTTCTTTTGACAATATTAGATGGTCTCATCTCACTTTCTTTATTTCATTCACTAAAATTCTTGCTTAGTGGCTGGCTCATTCATCCCTATAAAACTAAATCATTAACACTTTGGCATGAGTTTCTCTGAAGGGTCTTTATTAATGTCACTTCCTTCTGTTGGTTTCTTTCCTTTCTCCCTCCTGTGTCATTTTTTCTCAAGACGTCTCCAAGGTGGCTACCTTGTCAATCTTTGATAAACTCATGCTAAAGTGTTAATGCTTTAACATGTCACCTCTCCTGAGGTGAATTTATATAAAAGAAAGAGACTCAAGGATGGGAGGCCAGATGATCAGTGGATATGTTATAATAGTCTAAGCATGAAACCACGAGGGGCTGGACTGCCAGCAGAAACAATGGAGAAAGGGATGAGTTTCTAGAAACAGGCTTTTCTTGGTGACTTGATTCTGGATCTGTGCTTATGTCAGGAAGAATGATAGGATGAAGTTATTAATGACATCAGGATTTTGAGTCTCCCTCCAAGATTTTTGCTTTCTATAAAATTCAAAACCAGAATCCCAGAATTTTGATTATATTTATTTTTAAAGGGCCCATCCTTTTAGAGTTTAAAAAGAAAAGGAAAAACAAAATAAAACAAAAAACAGTGAGAGGTCTTCAATTCAAAAGACCTAAGAATATCTAAAGACCTAATGAATAATGCATAGCATTATTCTAGATTCTGGTTATTAAGAATAAACCACATGTTTAAGCTAAGTCAATACAAAATATAAACACTATATACCAAGTAATATTTTAGAAGATGAGAAGAACTAGGGGAATTGTCAAAGAAACCCTGTAGTGGGAAGAATTTGAGCTTGGCATTAAAGAAAGCTGGAATTTCCAAAGGGGGAAATGAGGAGGAAGAGAATTCCTGGCATTAAATTCACTGGGACAAAGAGACAAAGGCCAAAGGAAATTACATCATTCAACCATTAACTTCAACTTGAATAATCATAAAATCAGAACTCTAAAAGAGAGAAGAGACTGAAGAAGACATCTACTCCAACTTTCTGGCTTTATAGTTGAGTGAAATGTGGCCAAGAGAGGTCATAAGACTGGAACAATGGCATATTGATAATATGTAACCCAGGCAGAATTCAAGCTATGCCCCTCATTGCTTTTTCCATAATTTCACACTGAATTCATTATATACACACAAATATATAGTGTTGTGAAATGGGATTAACTCTCCCCTGCCCATTTTTAGATTTAATCACCTGAAGTATGAATACTCCAATTTTTCTTAACTGTGGGGAGGCCTTTGGCCCACATGTGCTATAGTGAATGATGAATCAGAATTGACTGACTTCCCCCTGGGCAGTTCTAAGAAAATTTATAAAATATAATTGGTCCACGTAAAGTGGAGGGAAGGCACAGGAAGTGATGAAAGGAAGGGTCTTTAAAAGTAGCAAGAACTTCCTGTTACCAGCTTTTATCCTTCAACTTGGCCCTGGAGGAGCTCCAGCATGGGACCTCAGACTGTTCTTTGATTTTCCATTAGAACTACCATGTGGATGAGTGAAAAAGGCTGATTCCTTTTCCCTGGCTTTTCTGGAGGTACTAGCCTCCAGAGAGGCCCCTCATCTTGAAGGAGGCCTCATGGATAGAATCCTTGTTTAATTTACTCCTGGACCCCCTTTGCTGGGGCCTCTGAAGTCCTGCCTGGTCTGAACCATGCCAGAGTAATTATTTAATCTCTCTCCAATTTCCTTATTTTCACTCTTTCTCCTTTTGAAAATAAACTACCATAAAAAGTCATTCTGACCCGAATAAAAATTCTGGTGACTACATTTTTTCATATATTTCATATATTTAGTCAAACTCTTTTATTTTTAACCCTTACAATATATATATATATATATATATACACATAATAGATTCATATAACATATGAATGCAAGAAAGGAAGAATGTATAACTGAATGAAAAAAATTGTTAAGCACATATTACTAAGCTCTTCACTAAGTGCTACTGTTGTTTAGTAGGTTTTTTTTTTCAGTTTTGTCTTGATCCTTATGACCCCATTTGATGTTTCTTGTCAGAGATACATGACTAGTTTGCAAACACAAAAATCAAAAGCAGTCCCTGTCCTGAAAGAGTTTGTATTCTGCTATTAGACAGGTTGTATAATGTTCAAAGGGGAGTCCTGGTATGGTGGTCCTAGAAGGGGTCTTTGGTGTAGAAATTTTATAGAGATGGTGAGCAGATTGGGAGTCCCCATCCAGGATCAAAGCCATAATTAATCTGGTCATGCCTTATGGTTCTAGCACTTGAACAAGAAATGAGACAAAGGAATTAAAAAATACATGAGAATCTGAAAGACAATGAAAAAGATGACCTTAGAGTCAGTAGTCAAATACAGCATGGCTGTGACTTTTCCTGGTTATAAGCAGTAACAGTCTCCAATCAAGAGACAAAAAGAGATATTACAGGGTAGAAATTTCTCTAGGAGAGAAAGACAGCTATCCATACTATGGAGAAAATTTTTCATAAACAGAAGCAGTTTTTAAGATCAAACTCATCATTCTAAAGGTAGCTTGGAGGACTTCCGGGTAAACATAGTGGCAGTGTAGAAGCAGGACTCTTGATATTGACTCCTGGAATGACCTCCAGGAATTGATGTAGAGTGAAAGGAGCAAAACCAGGAGAACATTGTACACAGAGATTGAAACACTGTGGTAAAAGAAAATATAATGGACTTCTCTATTAGCAGCAATGCAATGATCCTGAACAACTCAGAGGGATCTACAAGAAAGAACACTATCCACATTCAGAGGAAGAACTATGGGAGCAGAAACACCGAAGAAAAACAACTACTTGAATACATGGGTTGAGGGGGATATGATTGGAGATGTAGACTCTAAATGACCATCCTAGTGCAAACATCAACAACATGGAAATAGATTCTGATCAAGGTCACATGTAATACCCAGTGGAATTGCTTGTCAGCTATAGAAAGGATGGGGGTAGGGGGGGAGGACTAAAATATGATTTTTGTAACCGAGGAATAATGTTTGAAATTGACCAAATTAAAATAAATAAATAAATAAAGGTAGCTTGGTGGCACAGTACTTAAAATATTGGGCCTAAAGTCAGGAAGACCTGACTTTAATTCTGTCCTCAGATACTTACTAGCTGTGTGACCCTGGGCAAGTCACTTAAATTTGTCTGTTTCTTGATCCATAAAATGGGTTTAATATCAGCATCTACTTTGCAGGACTTTTGTGAATATCAAGTGAGATGATAATTATAAAGCTCTTAGAACCTGCTAGTCATAAGTACCATATAAACATTAGTTTCTACCACTATTATTATTCTCTGTCAACCCTCACCCACAATGGTTTCTTCCAATTGGACCAGCAACTGATCAGTCAAAATCTAGGCCATAATTCAAAAGCAGATTGTAAGATATGGAATCAGATTTTGGAGAAAGAAAAAAAGTCAGTCTATTTCCTTTCCCTGGTAATAAAAGGTGATAATATACTAAAAAAAATAATAATAGAGAAAAATCTGTCAGGAACTATACAACTGGTTGGCAAACTCAGGTGAGGCTTTCTTTTTCAAAGGAATCTTTCATAGAGTTAATACCTCTGGAAAAAATTAAAGAATAAGTCCTGAATACAAATTAAAACTTATAGAGAGGAAAAAAAATACTGAAATATAGTGTGTGAGAAACTCTAAGAGACCTGGGCCCTATCTGGGAAGTAGCCATAGATTATATTAGTGGAATATTTATGATTCCGTCACATTTCTCTCTCATTCCATACTAAATTCTTCATGTTTTACACCACCTCATGCTCCAGGAGGGACTTTTATTACTGGCAAGCAGGTAGTGCATAACAATGAGAGGTTTTTAATATTAGCTGATCAATGGTCCAGTTAATAGGCCAGCCAGCTACATGGTGTTTTTCAGATATTATTTAACATGGGTGGTGGGCTGTGCTCACAGGAGAAAGGCTTTCAGCTGAAATAGTAAGGATAAAAGAAAGCCCTTAACTCCTCTCCCTAACGTAGACTTCTAGAGCTTAAATAAATGGAGGATTTTGTGTGTGTGTGTGGGGGGGGGATGTCTATTGGTGAACAGACAAAGAAGAAGACCACAAAACATCCAAGTGGACTCAGTTTCCTCATGATAAATTACTTAGGGGACAGAATGCAGGGACACTAAAGGCTTGTCAAAGTTTATACTTTCTTTAAGGAAAAAAAAAGAATACTTCCTTTCAAAGGCAGATCCTTCTCTCTGTGTCCCTCTGTCTCTTTCTCTGTCTCCCCTTCATTCTCTCTCTATTTTCCTCTCTCTGTCTTTTTCTATGTCCTTCATTCTCTCTCTTCTCTCTGTCTCTGTCTCTCTCCTCCCCCCAATTATTAGGTTTCTAACCCCAAATATAGTCTGAATCTGGAATAGAGAGCATCTTATTAACAGAAGCAGTGTGGCCTACTGAAAAGGATGCTGAGGAGGCAGAGTCAAGATGGCAACTTAGAGGGAGTAAAACTTCAGACCTCCGCAGAACCCTTCCTCAGCAATCAAAAACACAATGCTTCAAGAGGACTGAAAATCAAATCTAAGAACAAGACAGAACTATAAAAAGCTCCTGCTGGACCCAACCTAAAAAGTATGCTCCCCCCCAAAAAAGCCTGAATTCTAGAACATTTGGGTATAAGGGGAAGGAAGAAGGAAGGTCCCAGGTCCCCTCCCCTACATACAGTGCTAAGCCTCCATTGGTGCCTAGAATCTCTGGGCCTCTAGCAAGGGCACTAATCTGGAGGGAGTACCTTGGTGGTACAGCTGTGCCAGGCTCAGGGTGTTGAACACAGGCGGTGGGGAGGCAGATGGAGGAAAAGCATAGAGAAGGCAGCAAAGAAGGCAGCCTAGTAAATGTCAAGATGCTTCATCTTACCACCTCCCCCCCCCCTTGAGGTTTTGGCCTCAGGGTACATCCAGCTTTGCAGATCAATTCTTCTTCTGGCTCCATTTTATCAATAGGGTGAATAAGAAGCTCAAGCTCCAACACCCCTCCCCCAGAATGCTCTGAGAGCCTTGTTGACTAAGTTCCATGGGTGAAGGCTATAACCAATACAGGCTACAACCTTGATAACAGGATGGGAAGCCCAGCTCCTTTTCAGCTTCTTCTGCCAGCTGGGGAAGATCTGAAATCAGTGCTCATCAATGCCAACCTGATCAGTCAGCAAAGCAGTGATGAAGCCCTTTCAGTACAGAATAGTCCAACCCACATATCCAGCACATAATCAAAGGAGCAAGATTATAGGCAATTATAGGGGGGAAAGAAGAGGGAAATATGAGTAAACAACAGAAAAAGAAAAGAGAAATTACAATTGATAGCTTCTATCCAGGCAATGAACAAAGAGCAAATGGAAGAGAGGAAGACCAAGGAACACTAAGCAAAAGCACAGAAACTCTAGCAAATTGGAAACAGGATTTGGAAGAATTAAAAATAAAATTAAAAAAAAATCAATTAATAGAAGCTGAGACAACTGAGAAAAGAATTTAAAAAGCAAGATAAGTCATATGGAAACAGAGGCACTTGAACTTAAATGAGAAAACAGTGTCTTGAGAGCCAAAATTAACCAGTTTGAAAATGAGGCAAAGAAGATGAAAGATCAGAAGGAGAAGGATGACCAAAAAGTCAGGGATAAAATTCAGTCTTTAAAAACTAGAATCCAACAACTAGAAGCAAATGACTTCACAAGGCAACAAGAATCTATAAAAGAAAATCAAAAGAATGAAAAAAATTGAGGAAAATATAAAACATCTCATTCACAAAATGACCGACCTTGAAAACAGAGCCAAGAGAGGCAATTTAAGAATTATTGGACTACCAGAAGAGCATGACAAAAGGAAAAGTCTGGACATCATCCTACAGGAAATTATCTAAAAAAACTGCCACAACATTCTTGAGCAAGAGGGAAAAGTGTAGCTTGAAAGAATCCACAGATCACCTTCTGTATTTAATTCTAAATTTACAATGCCCAGGAGTATTATAGCCAAATTCAAGAACTAGCAAACCAAGAAAAAATATTATAAGCTGCTAAGAGGAAGTCATTCAGATACCATGGAACCACAGTTAGGATAACACAGGATCTGGCTGCATCTACAGTGAAGGATTACATGATATTGATATTCCAGAAAGAAAGGGAACTGGGTCTACAACCAAGAATCATCTACCCAGCAAAAATTGACTATATTCTTGCAGGGGACAGTATGGTCATTTAATAAAATAAGACTTCCAAGCATTCACAAAGAAAAGACTGGTCTTAAACAGAAAATTTGATGCTCAAACACAGAACTCAAGAGAATCACCAAAAGGTAATAAAGAAAGGGAAAAAAATACAGCCCTTTAAAAAAACTCTTACTTTCCATCTTGGAATCAATACTGTGTATGAATAAAACAAAAGCTTCAGCCACGAAGCCTCTCTCAAGAGGGAAAGCCTCTCCTGAGACTAGTCCCTTCAGAAATTCCAGGAAAGGAGTCAGCCTTTTTCACTCACCCACATGGAAGTTCAAAGGGAAAAATCCAAGAGCAGTCCAAGGTCCCAAGCTGGAGCTCCTTCAAGGTCAAGTTGAAGGTGAAAGACCTCTTCACATGAAGTTCTTGGAAAACTATTCCTTTTCAACATTTCCTGTGACTTCCTTCCATTTTATGTGGACTAATTACAGCTAAAGCTTTGTTTAGAACTGCCCGGGGAACCAGTGGGTTCTAATTTGTCATCCACTATCATACATGTGACTCACAGACCTCTCCAACTCAAGTGGAATTGGGGTGTATACACTGCTGGTGATGAAATTGAAAAATGGGCAGGGGAGAGTTAATCCTATCTTCACAGATCCTTAATTATTTGAATTTCTCAGCATTAATAGACTAGTATCATAGCTACTGCTGACTTCCTCCTCAACAATAGCAGCAAGAGCAAAAGCCCCAAATAAATGGAGGAAAAAGAACCAGGAATTTTACCAAACAAGTTAGGAAAGAAGGGCTAGAATTTTTTTTCTAAATTCAGGGAAAAAAGACCAGACACTATGGGAGATATCTCAACAAATCAGAGAATGTCAGGAAAAATTCCTTCAGGGTAACCCCTGTATAAATTATTGAGCTCTTGTAATGAACCAAATTTTCAAAAACAAGATGGTATGTCAAAGAAGTAAGTAAAGAGGTTGTGTAAGGCATGGATATTAATCTTTTTTAGTTGGCCAAGGCATGGTTCATTTGACTTTAAGGTTCTAAAAGAAATAAAAATGGCCTTTGGCAATAAGAATTATTAAGAATATTGCTATTGGTTTCTTTGGGCACATCTCCTTGACAGATCAACCAAGGTTGATTGCGAGAAACATGAAACACTACCTTCACTGTTGTAAACCTTAAATTCCTTAGACTTATAAATGTTGGAAATTTCACCATTGGGATATTTCATACTTGGAAAATTTCTTACTGATAGTCTATTGGAATGGGAACCCCATTGGTATGGGAGGTTCCTTCTCTTCCCTTCTTAAGATTACTTTAGGACAGAAACCTTTTGCTGAACAATGGAAAGGACTTTGACCTATGCTTAAGCATAGAACAGGAATTTCTTTGAGTCATGATTGATTTTAGAATTGATACAATGGAGATACTTGGAATAAATCTCCACCCTATTCAGTCCTAACAGGATTGAGTAAGGGCTGCAGCCTAGATCAAAATTTAATTATTCCAATCTCTACCCTACTCAGGTTAACAGGATTTAGAAAGGGCTGTAGCAAAGGAATAAAGATTTAATCATTTGAAAATATGACCTTCAACAGACATGTGCAAAAGCCAGAAACCTCTGGGCGGTCCTGGGTTAAGCTAGAGCCTCCATTGGCACAGGGAAATTGATGAACAGTGATTGGTAGATGGGAGAACTGAGGGGAGGCACTGGATGGTTTCCTTAAAGATAGGGGGGTCTGGAGACTCCAAGGGGGGTGGAGTAGTTGGTTGGTGTGGTTCGTGTGGGCTCAGAGAAGCTTGCTCTGAAGGAAGCTGAAGGTGGGGGCCTCTGAGACTGTTTCTCCATTTTGGTCACGTGAGTAATAGGGACTGATCTCTTTTCTTTGCCCCAGCTATCTAAGGGCTTGGGCCTTTTGGCCCAGCCTAAACAGAAGGGGTATTTAAGCCCTATTTCCTTCTCTCCCTTTTTCTCTCTCTCTATCTCTAATTACTTCCTCCTATTGTAATTAAACTCCATAAAAGATTGACGGCTGACTTAAGTTTTCATTTAGGAATTACATAGCTGATTCCTTGGCGACCTTAAATTAATATATATCAGTCTTTTAAAGTGATTCCCTTGTAACACTGTCCCCTAGCCATGAGGCTATTCATTCTCTATATCCAGGCTATTTCAGCTTGACTCTTTCTTCCCCTCTCCCTAAACCCTTAGTTACATCTAACAAAAAAGACACCCTGTCTTCTTCCCAACTTGCCTGTGAGAAGGTTCCTCCTTCTCTTGATCCAGGCCATCCTGAATTGACTCCTTCAACACCTCCACCTCTTGTGCCCTTCCCACCTCCCAGCCCATCTTTGGCATCAGCTCTCTACCCCACCCCACCCCTATCATCTAAGCCTACCAAATCTCAGCCTTCTACTGCCACCATTTTCTCTTTCCTTGTTCATTTTTTAACTCCTAATGCCTAGCTTCACCATAGCCTCCTAGCTCTCCTTCTCCCTGCCCTCCCCCTCTCCCTCTCTCTCCTGACTAACTCCTCTCTCCATCTGTCCTCTCCCTCTCTACCTCTCCTCCACTTTCCCCCACCAACTTAGCCCCAACCCAAACAACAAACCCGGTACAAATAATCACAGACAACTCAAATACAAGGTTCTACCTCTAATGGATGTTCCTACTTATGATGTGTACAAGGGAATGACCAGAAGCAGTGAAAAAATTGAATTTTGAAGAGATGTTTCAGAAGGAGAGCAGATGGAACCCCAGAGGACATAGGGGGATGGTATGGAATTCCAGCCAGGCTCAAAAGGCAGTTGGAAGAAAAACTAAGAGTTCTTCTAGTCTTAGGCTCCTTAGAGCTGGGAGTGAGAAATACCTTTGGTTGTGAAGATATACAAAATATCTCAATCCTTTTACCTGAGCAGGAGAAGATCTTATCTCTCAATTGGTGGCAAATCTTTAGGATAACGACTCTCTTTTCCCCTTAGGGGAACCCATAGCTCACTTCTAAAGAAGACTCCCTGGTTCAAACCCTCAAGATCTATATAGGGAAAATGCCTAGGGATTTCCTTTTTCCCTCTGTACTGTTTACCTTTCAACCCTTTATACTTAAATAAAATAGATATTTTTATTTTAATAGAAGCATAAATCAGATTCAAATGTATTTGGAGGGGAAATTCAAACATCATTTCAAAAAATGGAGGGTGAGGGAAAATCTTACTTATCCTTTTAGTTTAGTCAGACTGACTCCATTGGTCAATAGCTCAACTTGGGGGAAGTGGAGGAAGCAAAGAAGTGTCACATTGTATTCAGTACCCAAGAAGCTGAACTTTGGATTCCTCCTTCAAAGTACCCCTCTACTACAATGATAAACAAGGAAATTTGATAAATATTAGACATCATAAACCTTTCTCTCCAAAAAGATATTGAGATATTCAAGGAAGCAACTATTCCTTTGATGAGGACTTGCCTATAATGGTAATTAAAATGTTTGTGTGAGAGTGTATATATAGAACATGCAATCCAGAATGGGTTGACATCACAGATTATTATATGCTTTATTAATGGAAGGTGAGAGAAAAATGATCCTCTCTCTTATAAATAGGTTCCAGAATGAAGATGTTGTACATTGGCATCATGAAAATCCTAATTGGGATCCTAATCTAGTCAAAAGTTATATGTGTCTATGTGAGACTAGGGATGTGTTATTAAAGGGAATGAGAGCTTGCTCTGTCAGGCCAAGTAATTGCACTAAGTTTAAAGACTTGAGACAAGGTGAGAATTAAAGACAATATCAGTTTATGGATATACTTATTCAACTAGGATCTATGTATCTTGACCTAGCCCTCTTTAGATAGAAAGACACTAGACATATAAGGATGTATTTTGTAAAGAACTGCTCCTGAGATATAAGAACTATCTTAAGAAAATTTTTCCCTGACTGATCCACCATGGACTATTGGTTGCCTCATGGACTCCTTTAAAGGAGCTATGATGTCTGTCTGTCTTACAGTTCTTTCTCCTCTAGGGAGAAGAAATTTCCTTTTTACAATTTCCCCTGTAATTCTACTAGGAGACAAACATCTTGAAATCTCCTCTCTTGGGGTTTCCGGGAGTTTAACATGCCAAGTCTCCCCAATGAATCATTTCACATATTCAGCTTATACATATAAAGATTCTCTTACTAGAGAAGTATAAAATATTGCAATTTACATAGAGGGAATTACAATAATTTGGGGAATAAAAGGAAAAGAAAAGAAAAAGGAGAAAGAAAACAAAAAAAATAGATAGAACCATTGACACAAAGCTACTTAGAGGACTCTCCCCTTAGGCATAAGAGTTTATATTCAGAATAAATTATAGGTTCAACTTCCATCAGTTCAGTTCATTATATCCCAAAGTTCACTCTGGATCTCTTGATGTAGTGTGTGGTTTCTGTAGACATCTTTATGGCACCTTCTCCAAAACATCTACTTTCTTGGTTCTGAGTGTTAGTGATTTTCTTTTCCTAAAATTACTTTAAAAGATATTAAATCTTGGATTTTAGGATAATTATGCAATCCCTCATTAGAATCACCCAAGGATACATGGCTGAGGTATGAGGTATATGAATCAATTCTCAAAAGAAAACCCCAAACCCAAAAACCAAATAGATGAGAAAAAATTAAATTCTGAATGTATATATGTATATATAAATCCTATGTATGTAAAATTATGAGTAAAAATAAAAGTATAACAGGTCCTTGAAACACCAGCAAGGCCCAATTAAAGTGGCTTATGTCCTACAAGCATGCAAGACAATTGCAGTAATATTATACTTACTATATTGCCCTACTATAATTAGAAGGGGACAAAAGACTGAGGCAAAAAAGGGAGGTATGATTCCCTGGGTTTTTTTACCTTTAATCTCAGGGAGAGGGGAACCAAAATGAAAGTCAAACAAAGGTATTTGTAGAAACCTGGCATAGGGAAGTCCAATATTGAATTTGTCAAATAGCCACTTCATTGAACTTCAAAACAAGTCCTCTGTCTTGGCATAGATCCTCATCAATCCCACTTCTATCCAAGGGTACTCAATGGATGCTTTGTATGTTATTCTTTTGTCTGGGACAAGGTTCAGTATAGGAGTGTCTTGAAGACAATTTCCCATGGACAAAAGTGAATTTAAGGTTTCATAAAACAAAGTTGTTAGAGAAAAGAAAATAATGTTGGAGTGGAGCAAAGTATTTGAAGGTCTATCCTCTGGAAATAAGATTAGCCTTGTTCGGCTTTGTTCCAAAAAAATCAAAACATGGTGCCATAGGGGAAATTACTGAGAGCTATATACAGATTTGATGTGAGGGAAGATTCCCCAGCGATCATTCCTTCAAAGTGGAATGACATCTTTGGTTAAGTAGTAGATATACCCTCATTGGCAAGACTAAGGCAAAAACTAGATGACTACCTGTTGGGTTATTTTAGAAAAAAAAATACTGTTGCTTAGATAGGTGTTTGTTTAGATGAAATCCAAGGTCCCTTTCAGCTTTGAAATATTATAAACTCTGTTCCCATTACCACATTGACTTTTAAAATTGCAACATCCCTTGGGGATATTTTATTCCACTATGTTCATAATAACATAGAATAGATGAGAGGATGAACTTGTAAATCAGCTCAAATGACCTATGGAGGAGGGAATGACAAAAAAAAAGGAAAGGGATACAAGAAATGAGAATATATATATGTGTGTGTGTGTGTGTGTGTGTGTGTGTGCATACACACATATATACATATATATCTCATAAATTTTGTATTTATACATGTATACAGAGATTCATAATATATACTATATATATGCATAATATATGCCATTTTATATATACCAGAATGTGACTGGATGAGGCAGAGGTAAAGAGGGAATGCATATCAGGAGTGAAATATGAACTCTAGGGATCCCCTGACAGTCCTGGGGGTACAGATACAGAAATTATCCATATGTTATTATTTTAAAAATGAAGATGAGAAAAAAAAACACAAGATTATTTCTTGAGGGAACAAATGTAACAGCTAATTCTTGACAGTTTCTCCTTGGAATGACTTTTGGGATCTCAAGGAGACAGGCTGATAACAGTTATTTTATCTTGAAATCTCTGGAACTCTTCCTGTTGAGATAATGATCATCACATTGATATGCAGATACAGGTTTCCCTCTGGACACCTCACACTCCTGAAGTGTTTTTGGTTAAAGGGGACATAAGAAATTTCATTCTAGGAGCATGCATCTCCTCCTTTGGATTCCCCTAGATCTTCAATTAACATAGATATGCACCTCTCAGTTCCACTCTGATAAACATTGGGTGGTACCTAATCTTATCATCCATCTAACTCCATTGACCATCCCTTATACCCCCAAACTCAATGAATTACCTCACTCCTGATTTGCCCCATCTCCCCTTCCTTATTCTGTAACCTCTGTTGTCAAAAGAATATAAAAATCCCAAATCCTATCTCCTCGGTAAAAGTGTTTCACCCGTACATTGTCTCTTGGCCTTTCAACATGGCTTCCAAATTAATAAATTTCTCTTTTCATTTTTAAGCTAAGTTTTGGAATCTTGCATTCTTGCAAAGGGTAACCTGTCCAGAATCTGGGGTTTCACCTCAAAGCTCTCCCACAATATCAGGGAAGGTTCCTAAGATTGTTCTCAACCCAAATCTTATTGGTGCAGTTAGGGCAGGGTTCAGCTGATAGGTCCCCATTTCTCAAACTTAACTTATAGTGGCAAAGGATTCTTGTTGTGTATTGAAATCCCTGGAAAAAATGGAGGCTTAATCAAATCCAAGCAATTATTATAGTGAGTATTCTTTTCACTTTCTCAGAATCAAGTTCAGTTTAGTCCTCTAGAAAAAAGCACTGGCAACATTTTGCCCTTGGCCATCAGAAAGTTCACTCCTCTTCATCCCCTTCCATATATTCTCAGCAAACCCTGAAGAAAATTGCAGACCCAGGCCAACTTGGGCCTGTGAACATACCCTCATTCCAAGCTACCCTAAACCTTCAGCCTGAATCTGAAATTGAAAGGCCCTCTTAGCGTAGCCAGCCTTAGGCTGCACAGCTCATCAGTTCTTCAGAGCCCATGACTTTTATCACCCCTTGCTCTAGCCCTTCTCTTCCATCATGGAAATCCAAGTGACTGGGTAGAGAAGAAGAAGGAAGATTGACTTTTGTGAGAGGGATAACAGAGAGAACACCTCTGGGTAGGAAGAAGTAATATAAATCAAAATTGGAAAGATAGTGGGACCATATTGTGTAGGAGGACTTTCATAAATAAAATGACTATTTTATCCTAGAGGTAATAGAAAGTCACCAGAATTGATTCAATAGGGAAGTCACAGGCATATGTATACTTTAAAGAATAACACTGACAATAGTTTATAGGATGGACTGGAGTAGGGGAGAGATTTGAGACAGGGACACCTATTTGGAGTCTGTTGTAAAAATGTATGCAAGAGGTGATGAGTCCAAATTAAGGTAATCAGTAGCTACTCTTAGGGACACACAAAGTTATCATTACATCATTACATAGAACCAAAGGATTTAAAATTTAAAAGGATCTTGGAAAATAATATATTTTATATACTTTTATTTAAATCTTAATTTTATTTAATTAATTAAATTTTAATTTAATTAAATTTTAATTTATATATAA
The DNA here is from genome assembly GCF_027887165.1 of Monodelphis domestica. Lineage (NCBI taxonomy): Eukaryota > Metazoa > Chordata > Mammalia > Didelphimorphia > Didelphidae > Monodelphis > Monodelphis domestica. Next base: position 407,609,859 of record NC_077230.1, on the reverse strand, counting down.
TAATAATTTATTATATTATGTTAGTAATATAATAATAATATAATAATTTGATTTGATTAATTAAAATTTTATTTAAATATTAATTTTAATTAAATCATTAATTATAACCAAAGTTTAAAATTATTAATTATTTGTTATTAATAATTAAAGTTGATTATAGCATTCAGTACTATGTTGTTCATAATAATGTATTTATTCAATTTAACCTAATTTAATTTTTTTAAATGAATGAATATGTGAGAGATGCAGGGGCTATGTCAGAGCCATTAAGTTTTCAATCCAAGGGAATCATGCATTCAGCAATATTACCCAAAGTTCTGTTATATACTAGCTGGAACATTATACTCACTTGTCCTGGGGGAAAAAAAAGGCCACTTTTTCAGACTTCAAGAAAGGAAAAGATAATGGGAGGTGATGTCAAGAGGTTTTGGAATGAGGAAAATGAGAGAAAAAAAGAGTCCATGATGAATTGCAGTATTTGATTTTTTATTGGAGTAACAGACAGGGTCTTCATTTTAGAAAGGCAAGTGAAGCTAGACTGCTTGAAGGCAAAAGAAAGATAAAAGTTTTAAAGTTTTCTAAAAATGTTTGATGAAGAGGCAGTGAATTTGACGTGGAAGAGTGTGCTAAGATCTTCAAAAGTGGCTGCAGAAGACAACTTGGAAACCACTAAAATGTACAAACCCTTTGACTCAGCGATAGTGCTATTAAGTGTATACTTTAGCAGGTCAAAGAAAGATGGAAGAAACACATACATATAAAAATTAGTAGAATATTATCTTGTGTATGGCAGCAAAAGTGAAAAGTGGGCACCCATTTGATTAGGGAATGACTAAATAAATTGTGTAAGAATCCAATGAAATGTATTTGCTCTGTTCTGAGGGCAACATGAAGAATTTCACAAGATTTCTGCCCAGCAAGGGTTTACCAGAGCTGTGGTAAGCCTGCTGCAGTTGGAGTCAGCTTGTATGGACTTTCAAAATTGGATTTTAAAATTGTTGGTGGTAGCATTTACATATTAGAAATTGTTGATTACAACAAATAAAGGACTGATTTGTTGTTTTGCTAATCGTTTAGATTTAAGAAAATCATGAACCAAATGTTCTTGATTCAGATTAAATTTAAAAATAGATTTTCATAGAGTTGGTTGTTAAACATAAACCAGCACACCCCAGGTAGGATTGGCCATGGCTTTGAGTTTCTTTTTCATTTGCATATAATGAGGTAATTTAACTCCCAAGACCACAATTTCATCAACTACCTGAATGTTGTCTCCTGTTTCAGGGCCATTCAATTGGCCCTCTAGGTCACATTCTTCAATTCCACTGGCATTGGCAATCTGAGCTTGGGTGGACTTTAATTTATGATTGGCCCCATTTCAGCAACATATTTCCAAATCAGATGTTTAATTTACTTTATTCAGTCTAAATTATGTGTCCCCATCTCAGAGCTTAATGGTCTTCTGCTGTGATGAGCGATGCATTCAAATGAATTATTTGGATAGTGGTTTCCATCTGATCAAGTACAACCGAAGTGCCCATGCACATGGAATAAGTAACCATATGGCAAATGGAAGCCAGGAGAATTCCTTCCACTTTATAACCATGTCACAGGGAGAAAATTTGCATGGGACAGGAATCTTTTTTTTTTTTTTTTAAACAAAATTGTAGTACATTGATTTCTTGCCAGAGGAATAGGAGTAAGGATGTTTTTTTTGTTTTTTTTTTTTAAACTCAGATTGGTGTTTTGTGGTAAAGAGTATACTGCATTAGTTGTTAGAAGACATGGATTTCAAGATTCATAAGATACACAGAAGTTGATGAACTTGACTAAGGACATGTTCCTAATAAGTTTCAGATAAATGAACCTATCCCTTCTTGACTCCAAGCCCAGCATTCTCTCTCTCTACTGCATTACACTAATTTTAGCATTTGTGTATCTTTTTTGATGGGTGGAGGAAATCGTAATATACAAATTCCTGTGAACACCACATTATTTATTCAATCTATAGAAGATTATTTATTCTTCTTGATCATGATGCATACTTTGGATTCATGAATTCCTAAGGATATTTTCTTGACACTTCCCTTCTAACAAAGCACAGCTGTCTATCCAGAAGTCTGGAATCATTGCTTAAAAAGAATCCAAAAAGTTTAGCCCCTAAAGGAATCATAAACAGGCAACAATGAAGAGTAATTCACTGTCATTCTTCCCTCTTTACAATGAGACCAACACTGACACTACAAAATGAGAGGAGTCTATTGAATCCCTCAATGGGGCTCATTCTGATACCTCAAAACAGGTCTGTGAAAGGAAATGGACAGAAACACAGAAAATGAGATAAATTGAAACAGAGATAGAGAAAAAATACAAAGAAACATAGAAAGAGTTTTTCAGAGATGTAGACTATGAGAAATACAAAAAGATAGCAAGAGAGAGAAAGAGATGGAAGAAGGAAAGAGGAGAGGAGGTCAGATATCTAAGTAGATAGGTAGATAGATAGATAGATAGATAGATAGATAGATAGATAGATAGATGGATGGATAGATAGATAGATAGATAGATAGATAGATAGATAGATAGATAGATAGATAGATGGATGGATGGATGGATAGATAGATAGATAGATAGATAGATAGATAGATAGATAGATAGATAGATAGATAGATAGGCAAAAGATGGAATGGACATTTATTAAGTACTTACTATAGGCCAGACACTAGAAAAAGCTCTGGGGTTAATAATAAAATCAAGAAAGATAACCCTTACCTTCAAGGAGTTCATATTCTAATGGACACATGTAGGACATACAGAGGAGCTAAAAAGCAGATTGGAAGCAGGGAGTAGGGAATGAAGTAAAGAGAACAGAATGAGGCATTTTGGGGATCCCTCTTGAAATAGTGTTCTAGGCAGACAGTCACTAGATTATAAGGGTGGTGCTTCAAAGCGGAGTCCTCTCTTATGTTGCAAGATGGTTGAGGAGAAGAAAGAAGTCTGTCAGAGAGATTTGGGAGAGAATTTTGAATAAGCAAGAATAAATTCATAATAGGCCCTTGTATTAGGGTCCAATTAAAGTAATCTCTAATCTCATAAGTCTGTAGGACAGAATTCAGTAATATTTGACTTACCCATTTGTAACTGTAAAGATTAAAATTTAGGGGAGACTGAGGCAGGTAGAAATTAGTTTCTCTCTGCAAGGAGTATTATATTTTTTAGAGGTTTATTAAAAGTTAAGGATTAAAGAAAATACAAGATATGAAAAACGTGCCTAGGCCAGAGAGGCCTAGAAAAGATAATCTCACATTATGGAAGAGCCGAGTCTGCCCCAAAATGGAAGTCCAAAAAAGCCACAAAAGCCTTTGCAATCAGGTTAAATCCCTTCTCGATCTCGGCCCACCTGAGAATTCAGTGAGATTATAAAGCACTCTGGGGAAGTGGAGCAAGGGCTTGTGGGGATTGAAATCCTGAATTCAAGCCTATTTTTACATAGCCAAGGCTACAGGAAGTTGCCATATTATAGGAGAGAAAAAAAGAACCAGCTTTTATTTTGATAGGTAAGTAAGGGTCATTCCTTGGTCTGATTTTGCCTTCATTCTCAGGGATAGGGGGAGCCAGGATGATAGCCAAACTTTGGTACTTGTCTGTAAGCATTTTCACAAAGAGTGTGGATACATGGAAGGCCTACATCTTAACATATGTCAAGCATCGCAACCTCGAGTCTCACAATAGGTTCAAGTCCTTTGTATTGGCTTAGAAGTGCATCAGTCCTACCTGGATTGGTTTCTTTCTTTTTTGACCTGTGTGCTCTTTTTGGTACAATTCAGGTTAAGTCTGTGCTCCGTTTTTATCCCATTTTCTAGAATCAGATACAAACATTGACAGTACCATAACAATTATCAATAAATGGCAGGTTCCCACAGTCTAAAGCTATTTGGGTATGCATTAATATTATAGCAAGTATATATATATATGCATATATATATATATACTTGCTATAAATATATATATATTTATATATTTAAACATTATTGTAGAATAAAAAATAATTTTTCAAACTAAGTTTTTAGTAGAACTTTCAGCAGCTAATGGAGAGGGGAACAAGAACAAAGGTGTGTCAATGATAGTACTTGACATTGCACGACCTATGCAATCACTTAAAGAGTTTCTCTGAGTTTTCTACAACTTGTAGTAAACATGTTGTCATCACAAACTTGAGAGTGAAAACTATTAACATCCCCACTTTATAGCTGAAGAAATTGAGGCAGACAGATGTTAAATTACTTCCCAGAGTTACATGGCTAGTAAGCATCTGAGGTTGTATTTGAAATCAAGTTTACCTGAGCTTAGGTTCAATCCTAGTTCAGTCCTAGTTCAATCCATTGTACCACCTTAGCTGCCTCCATAAAAGAAACACATTAGGCTAAGATGATCTCTAAAAGGTTCCCTCTAGCATTAATTCTTTACTTGGTTTTGTCATTAATAACATCAGTTCTGCTTAAAACAGTGTTTGTCAGTATAAATGAAACTAAAGGTCATCTCTCCAAGAGGAGAAAAAGGGATGGTGGATAAGACAGGGGGGAGATTCATCCAAGAAATTCAAAATAATGGTTATATGCATGGATAACTCCCATTTGCCAGTGGTTGCTGCCAAAATTGGAATCATTCTTAGAATGAACACAGAAGCAAGAGAAAGAAATACCAATAAGCCTGAGGGATTAGAAGATGAAGTGAGAGGGGCATAAGAGAAGAGGCATCAGGAAGAGAATGGCTGCTTTCAAATTCCTTTTTTTATCATCTTTCCATTCAGCATGGGATGTTATTTCCTGTGGCTTGGAAAGTATCATAACCATCTTTCTCATATAGCAAATTGTGGTACCCCACATTGTTCTGTGAAAGGAGGAAGGCTCAGGATGAAATCCTTACCAAAGGAAGCTTATGAAATTTTCATCTCATGCCCTAGAGTTGTTTCATTTGGGTGATGTTAGGCATGATATGCAACCAGGGAAATACTAAATTTTACCCTTTTGTGTTTGTGGGAGTTCAGCATCCTGAACTGGCTGGCCAATCACAGAATAGGGGGAATCTCTATCATCTGTACCCTGTCTCCCATTAAGCCTGAGGAAAAGAATGAAGTTCTTCCTTTTTATCTACCTTGAATCTCTTTAGCCCAATCATTAATCAGACTTAGAAGAATTCCTGGATATTCTGGTCACAGCATTTTCCCCATTGTATCCAACTGGGGCTGTGAATGAAGGTAAAAAGGCAGAGCCTTTGGGGAAGCTACGGAGGTTAAGATTCATTAAAAAGAGAAAAAGAGCTGCAAACAAAATGACTAGTAATCAGTAAACATACTTGCATGCATCCCTGCTCCTCTCCAGGCTATTACATTTGATGCCTCGAGTTTAAAGAATCCTACTGGTGAAAGGGAGGTTAAAGTATCCAAAGTTTAAAGCATATTAAATGCATCAAATATATTGTCAGTCTGCTGTTGTCTTTGAAAAGTTTCAGAGAACGAGATTCCAAAATTCTATTGTTAATAAAGTACTGTTTTTCTTGGTCCTTTAAACAATGAATTGGATAAATCTGCAACTAATAGGAAATATTTTGGGAGGTGAGTAATAGTATCTCAGAATCCTAGAATCTCATTTCTTAGGGAAAGTACTCATAGGTCACCTAATCCAACACATAACTGAATAGGAGACACAGTTGGACCAATTGTACATTGGTCACAATATAGTGATGTTATTTTGGTCCCCTTCCAGTACAAAGAAGAAAAATCAGGATACACCATTACCTAGAAAGTTTGTGTAAGAGCCACATTTTCATATGAAAGGTAACCATTTAGAAAAAAAGATATTGTAGCTCTTTGGGAAATAACTCCATAATGTCCTCACTGTATATCTGATGAAATATATTTAACCAAGATCTAAGTCTAGACTGTAGATTCACAACCCATCTGACCATATGCTTCTGATATTTTCATTTGTCCTGATGTGGATCTCAGTAGAATGTTAGACATCATGAAACCATTGCCTGGGTGATGTATTTGACTCAACTTTGAAACTACTAGTCCAGAGTCATTCTGTCCCTATCAGGAATATTTAATTTGTTTCTTTGAATTCCCAATCTTTAGCATAATGCCTGGCATATAATACACTTGACCCACTATGTCTAATGGATTGGGAACTTCATATCTCATTTCATCATTGATTCTGGCCATGGCATTCCCGTAACTATCCTTTCTCTTTTATATTCTTCTACCACCATTTGAACTCTAGCCTCTGCTGCTCTAGTAGTATCCCTCAAGTCAGTAATGATATTGCTTTTGGAAATGAAATGCCAATTGACTTCCCTATGGCTCTACCATTCATATTATTTTCCAAACCCCCCAAAATATTTTGTGGTCATTATTTCCAAATATTTGTTCTCTTCCTATGTCCCTCTTATTGTACCTAGTAAACACTTAATAAATGCTTCCTATTCTTACATGTCAAGTCAACAAACACTTAAAATTTACTCTGTGGTAAGGACTGTGTTAAGAAGATCTTTTAATCTATTTATTTAGCACCCTCACTATAGTTTCATTTTTATCTTCTACAACTGTTCGTTTGTGGGAGACAGTGAGAATCTTGCCATCTATAGGAAAGGAATCGCACTTCCTCAGATCCATAAAACTTCTATGGGATGTCTTTTACAGATCCTCCCACAACTTATCTTGAACCACAGGATCCTCATAAGAGATTAAATATACTGGGACATCCCAACCCTAAGTCATATAGATATTTGGGGAACAATATATTAGTCATACTAGACCAAAGTAGCTCAAAGACAGCCATAGACCCTCATTAGCTGACTGGTTCCTTTATATTTCTCAACAGCTTAACCCATGAAGTCTGACTCTGGGAATTTATCTGTTGCCTTCTCTTTAAGAAAACAAGTCGGCGACTTCCGGGTAATCATGGCTGCAATCTAGACGCGGCACGTTTCCTCTCCCCAGCACCGAACGAAATAGACTACATCAAAGGAGCATAAAATCACCTTTGGAGGAACAGAAGGACTCCCCAGTACCCCACAGAGGCAAAGGTACGTGGGGCTTGAACATTTCCACACTAAAATAAGAAGGAAAAGCTTGCACAGAAAAGTGAACTGAGCCGCCCTTCCCCCACCCCACCTCCCCCACTAAACCAGAGTGAGCTACCTGAGCGCTCACCGGGACAGCGAGTGAGTGGGGAGCGTCTCTGTCTGGGGGGGCACTCCAGGGTCCTTGGGATCTGGGGACTGCCAGGAAAAAACGTCTCAGGGCGCTTTCACTGGAGAAGCCAGCGGACTTCGGGCGGGCTGCGCTGAACAAGGCGCACGGATTATCTGGGCGGAGCTGAATACCTGGGCTCGGAGGCTGGGAAGAACTAGTCTGAAGCAACCTAAATTCACAGAAAAACCGCTCTTATAACCCAGACCCCAGACCAAAAAGGAAAGGGAAATAAAACCACGAAAGGGATGGCTCACATGGCCCAAAATCAAGCCTCCAGGAAGAAAGGGAAAAAAGTGACTATTGAAAACTTTTATGGTGGAAGTACCCAAGGGAAAGAGGAGAATGAAGAGGAAATCCAAAAAAATTCAGAACACGCCTCCCAAAATGGAAACTATCAACAAGCTCTGGAAGATCTCAAACTGGAACTTATCCAAAAGATGGAAACCTTCTGGAAAGAAAAATGGGAGAAAGAGATCAGCTGTCTGACAGATAAGACTGCTCAATTGGAAAAAGAACTCGAAGCAGCCAATACAAGGGCAGACAAGGCTGAAAAGCAAATCCAGTCCCTAATGACCAGAATTAAGGACCTCGAAGAAAGTGAGATGATAAAACAGCAAGAATCAATAAAGCAAACCCAAACAATTAATGAATTGGAAGAAAACAGAAAATATCTCACTGAGAAGGTCACGGACCTGGAGAACAGAGGAAGACGAGAAAATCTCCGTATCATCGGTCTCCCAGAAAAACCAGAGGTAAACAACAAATTGGATTTTATTCTAGAAGAGATTATAAAAGAAAATTGCCCCCACGTTCTGGAGCAAGGGGGCAAAATAGAAATAGAAAGGATTCATAGAACACCTTCTATACTAAATCCCCAAAAGACAACGCCTAGGAATGTAATTGCCAAATTCAAGAGCTTCCAAGTAAAGGAGAAAATCCTACAAGAAGCCAAGAAGAAGAGCTTCAGATACAAGGGGGCTCCCATAAGGATCACACATGACTTAGCGGCTAACACACTAAGAGACCGCAAAGCATGGAACACGATATTTAGAAAGGCAAGAGAGCTGGGTCTCCAACCAAGAATCAACTACCCAGCAAAACTGACTATATACTTCCAGGGGAAAGTATGGGCATTCAACAAAATAGAAGATTTCCAAGCATTTGCTAAGAAAAGACCAGAGCTCTGTGGAAAGTTCGATATCCAAGCACAGAAAGCAAGAGAAACATGAAAAGGTAAATATGAAAGAAAGGGAAAAGGAGATAAATCTTATCTTTCTCTTTAAGTCAAACTCTCTTCTATAAGGACTACATTTACATCTAATTATATATATTAATATGTGGGGAAAATGTTTTGTGTAACTCTCATAAATTGTATCATCATAAGAGTAGTTAGAAGAAACATGCATAGGGAAAGATTGGGGAATCAAGAAGATTTGGGGAAAGTTGGGGCAAAAAAAGGAAAAGGGAGGGGGGAACCGTGATAATACTAAGATTAACTTCAAGAAATAGGGGGGGAATCAATAGAATAAACTTTCCCATATAAAGATACACATGGGAAGGGGAGGGGAAGAACTCTCATATGAGAAGGAGAGGAAGAGAGCGTGAAGTGGAAGTACTTAAACCTTACTCTCAGTGAAATCAAATCTGAGAGGGAAGAACATCTAGATCCAGTGGGATCCTGAATTCTATCTTATCCATTAGGGCAAGAAAGAAAGGAAAATTAAGGAGGGGGAGGGGGGAGGGAGCACAAAAAGGGAGGGAAGGAGAGGGGGGAGGGGAAGGGAGCATAAAAAGGGAGGGGCTAGAAAGGGAAGCATCTCAAGGGAGGGGACTAGGGGGACTGACCTAAAGTAAATCACTGGTTCAAAAGGAGAAAGCTAAAGAAGAAAGGTCAGAACTAGGGGAAGACATCAAAATGCCAGCGAATCCACAAATAACAATCATAACTTTGAACGTGAATGGGATGAACTCACCCATAAAACGCAGACAAATAGCAGATTGGATTAGAACACAAAACCCTACCATATGTTGTCTTCAAGAAACACATATGAGACGGGTTGACACTCACAAGGTTAGAATTAAAGGTTGGAGTAAGACCTTTTGGGCCTCAACCGATAGAAAGAAGGCAGGAGTTGCAATCATGATATCTGACAAAGCCAAAGTACAAATAGACCTGATCAAAAGGGACAGGGAAGGTAAATATATTCTGCTAAAAGGAAGTATAGACAATGAGGAAATATCACTAATCAACATGTATGCACCAAATGGTATAGCATCCAAATTTTTAATAGAGAAACTAGGAGAATTGAAGGAGGAATTAGACAGTAAAACCATATTAGTGGGAGACTTGAACCAACCACTATCAAATTTAGATAAATCAAATCAAAAAATAAATAAGAAAGAGGTAAAAGAGGTGAATGAAATCTTAGAAAAATTAGAATTAATAGACATATGGAGAAAAATAAATAGGGACAAAAAAGAATACACCTTCTTTTCAGCACCACATGGCACATTCACAAAAATAGATCATACACTAGGTCATAGAAACATGGCACTTAAATGCAGAAAAGCAGAAATATTAACTGCAGCCTTTTCAGATCACAAGGCAATTAAAATATTGATCGGCAAGGGTACATGGAGACCCAAATCAAAAATTAATTGGAAATTAAATAACATGATACTCCAAAACCATTTAGTTAGAGAAGAAATCATAGAAACAATTGACAATTTCGTTGAAGAAAATGACAACGGCGAAACATCCTTTCAAACCTTATGGGATGCAGCCAAGGCAGTACTTAGAGGAAAATTCATATCCCTGAGTGCATATATTAACAAATTAGGGAGGACAGAGACCAAGGAATTGGAAATGCAAATCAAAAAACTTGAGAATGAACAAATTAAAAACCCCCAGAAGAAAACCATACTAGAGATCCTAAAAATTAAGGGAGAAATTAATAAAATAGAAAGTGACAGAACTATTGAGCTAATAAACAAGACTAGAAGCTGGTACTTTGAAAAAACAGACAAAATAGACAAAGTACTGGTTAATTTAATTAAAAAAAGGAAAGAAGAAAGGCAAATTAATAGCATCAAGGATGAAAAGGGGGATCTCACCTCAAATGAAGAGGAAATTAAGGCAATCATTAAAAACTACTTTGCCCAACTATATGGCAATAAATTTACCAATCTAGGTGATATGGATGAATATTTACAAAAATATAAATTGCCTAGACTAACAGAAGAAGAAATAGTTTTCTTAAATAATCCCATATCAGAAATTGAAATCCATCAAGCCATCAAAGAACTGCCTAAGAAAAAATCCCCAGGGCCTGATGGATTCACCAGTGAATTCTATCAAACATTCAGAGAACAGTTAACCCCAATATTACACAAACTATTCGACATAATAAGCAAAGAGGGAGTCCTACCAAACTCCTTTTATGACACAAGCATGGTACTAATTCCAAAGCCAGGCAGGCCAAAAACAGAGAAAGAAAACTATAGGCCAATCTCCCTAATGAATATAGATGCAAAAATCTTAAATAGGATACTAGCAAAAAGACTCCAGCAAGTGATTAGAAGGGTCATCCACCATGATCAAGTAGGATTCATACCAGGGATGCAGGGATGGTTCAACATTAGGAAAACTATCCACATAATTGACCACATCAACAAGCAAACCAACAAGAATCACATGATTATCTCAATAGATGCAGAAAAAGCCTTTGATAAAATACAACACCCATTCCTACTAAAAACACTAGAAAGCATAGGAATAGAAGGGCCATTCCTAAAAATAATAAACAGTATATATCTAAAACCATCAGCTAATATCATCTGCAATGGGGATAAACTAAATCCATTCCCATTAAGATCAGGAGTGAAACAAGGATGCCCATTATCACCTCTATTATTTGACATTGTATTAGAAACACTAGCAGTAGCAATTAGAGAAGAAAAAGAAATTGAAGGCATCAAAATAGGCAAGGAGGAGACCAAATTATCACTCTTTGCAGATGACATGATGGTCTACTTAAAGAATCCTAGAGATTCAACCAAAAAGTTAATTGAAATAATCAACAACTTTAGCAAAGTTGCAGGATACAAAATAAACCCACATAAGTCATCAGCATTTCTATATAATTCCAACACAGCTCAGCAGCAAGAACTAGAAAGAGAAATCCCATTCAAAATTACCCAAGACAAAATAAAATACTTAGGAATCTATCTCCCGAGACAAACACAGGATCTATATGAACACAACTACAAAACACTTTCCACACAACTAAAACTAGACTTGAACAATTGGAAGAACATTAACTGCTCATGGGTAGGACGAGCCAATATAATAAAAATGACCATCCTACCCAAACTCATCTATCTATTTAGTGCCATACCCATGGAACTCCCAAAAATTTTTTTTACTGATTTAGAAAAAAACATAACAAAGTTCATTTGGAAAAACAAAAGATCAAGGATACCCAGGGAATTAATGAAAAAAAATACAAAGGAAGGGGGTCTTGCAGTCCCAGATCTCAGACTATATTATAAAGCAGCGGTCATCAAAACAATTTGGTACTGGCTAAGAGACAGAAAGGAGGATCAGTGGAATAGACTGGGGGCAAGCAACCTCAGCAAGACAGTATATGACAAACCCAAAGATCCCAGCTTTTGGGACAAAAATCCACTATTTCATAAAAACTGTTGGGAAAATTGGAGGACAGTGTGGGAAAGATTAGGCTTAGATCAACACCTCACACCCTACACCAAGATAAATTCAAAATGGATGAATGACTTGAACATAAAGAAAGAAACTATAAGAAAATTAGGCGAACACAGAATAGTATACATGTCAGACCTTTGGGAAGGGAAATACTTCAAAACCAAGCAAGAATTAGAAAGAATTACAAAATGCAAAATAAATAATCTGGATTACATCAAATTAAAAAGTTTTTGTACAAACAAAACCAATGTAACCAAAATCAGAAGGGTAGCAACAAATTGGGAAACAATCTTCATAAAAACCTCTGACAAGGGTTTAATTACTAAAATTTATAAAGAACTAAATCAATTGTACAAAAAATCAAGCCATTCTCCAATTGACAAATGGGCAAGGGACATGAACAGGCAATTCTCAGCCAAAGAAATCAAAACTATTAATAAGCACATGAAAAAGTGCTCTACATCTCTTATAATCAGAGAGATGCAAATCAAAACAACTCTGAGGTATCATCTCACACCTAGCAGATTGGCTAACATGACAGCTATGCAAAGTAATGAATGCTGGAGGGGATGTGGCAAAGTGGGGACATTAATTCATTGCTGGTGGAGTTGTGAATTGATCCAACCATTCTGGAGGGCAATTTGGAACTATGCCCAAAGGGCGATAAAAGACTGTCTGCCCTTTGATCCAGCCATAGCACTGCTGGGCTTGTACCCCAAAGAGATAATGGACAAAAAGACTTGTACAAAAATATTCATAGCTGCGCTCTTTGTGGTGGCCAAAAATTGGAAAATGAGGGGATGCCCCTCAATTGGGGAATGGCTAAACAAATTGTGGTATATGTTGGTGATGGAATATTATTGTGCTAAAAGGAATAATAAAGTGGAGGAATTCCATGTGAACTGGAACAACCTCCAGGAAGTGATGCAGAGCGAAAGGAGCAGAACCAGGAAAACATTATACACAGAGACTGATACATTGTGGTACAATCGAAGGTGATGGACTTCTCCATAAGTATCAATGCAATTTCCCTGAACAATCTGCAGGGATCTAAAAAAAAAATACTACCCACAAGCAGAGGATAAACTGTGGGAGTAAAAACACCGCTGAAAAGCAACTGCTCGACCACAGGGTTGGAGGAGATAAGACTGAGGAGAGACTCTAAATGAACACTATAATGCAAACTCCAACAACAGGGAAATGGGTTCGAGTCAAGAACACATGTGATAACCAGTGGAATCATGCGTCGGCTATGGGAGAGGGAAAGGCGGGGGGGGGGGGGGGGGGGGAGGGGAGGAAAAGAAAACGATCTTTGTTTCCAGTGAATAATGTATGAAAACGACCAAATAAAATAATATTAAAATTTAAAAAAAAAAAAAAAAAAAAGAAAACAAGTCAATTTTCAGCAGTTTAATTACTAGGCACAGAAGGATCCTCCCTTTTAAAAGAGAAGAAGCTTGGCCTCTTGGTTAAAAAAATAAAAGATTAATGTCTGTTCTCCCTTTTCATTTAATGTCAGAGGTAGAACATTAAGTAAGAATTGTAGAACAACCCAGTATGTGGCAGCCCAGAACACAGCCAAGGAGAGAGAAGAAGAGATAGAATTTTCAGGGGTGGAGTAGCACAGACTTCTCAACCTAAGAGAAGTAGCAGGTAGCAGGTGCCCAGAAGGGAGTAGGCTCAGCAAAGAGGAATACAGAGTAAGAAGCCAACCTAATAAGAACAGTGTGATGATATTAGCAGAAATTATCCGCAATCTTGGAGCAGAAGAAATATGAGCTCCCTTCTTACATGTATGTTCCCTATGCATGTGTTCATCCTCATATGTGTCCTCACTCCATATGTTTCCTATATATTAGTAGTTTCTGTGCATGTTCATGCTTCTCACTTTAGGTTTCTATTCATCAGAGAAATAGAGAGTGTAGTGATTACAACTTGGGGAGGTTTCAATTGGGTCCTGATCCTGATGTTTTGCATACAAAGGGTATATAGTGTGGTTCTGTGAAAAAAGGGATGAATTTGAAGTCAAAAGACCTGGGTCTAAATCTCACTAACAATCTAGGTGACATTGGATAGATCACTCAACTTACATCATCCTAAATTTCCCCAATATAGAATGGAAGGATTGGACTACATGACTTCCAATATCCTTTCAAACACTAAATAAATGAGCTTTTGATCTATGCTCATGGTCACTAGGTTGTGGAGGGCATGAATGAAGTCTCAAAATTCTTGGTGCAATTGTAGATTTTAATAAGCATATTGCTAAATTTCTTATTATGCTATGCATTTCATTAAATCATTGTGCTTTGATCTGCTTTTGTCTCCCAAATGATTAGCAAACAAAACAAAACAACAAGAACAAACAAAAAAACAAACACATAGTGAGGCAGTAAAAGTGATTTTTGAGAGAAAGTAAACTTAAATAGTACTTTGAAGAGTATTGTACCCAAACTATAATGCTATGTATTAGAGAAAGGTAATATAGGTGTTACATTGACTAGTGACCATTTTACATTTGCTTGAATATCCCCTCTAACTCCCGAGGCAGTCCATCAAGCTTTTCAATAGTTCTACATTTTCCCAAGTTTTGTTTTGTTTTTCTTTTATAATACTAAGTCCACATTGGCCTTTTTGAAACTCCCAACCTTTTTCCTACCTTTGTCTTCCAATGACAAAGATAATGAGTCTAATTGATTTTTCCTGTGATAGATCCACAAATACTTGAGCCTTCAAATATCTCCTCCATTATCAATATCCTTAGCTCCTTCACATGATTCTCATATGGAATGAACTTAGAACACTTTGCCATCCTAGTTGTCCTTGTCTTCATACTCCCTTAACATCACCAATAATAGCATGAACTTTCTTGTCTGACATATCTATCATACACTTGATATATTAAGCATAGTGTCTACTAAATTGCCCAAATCATTATTGGTATTGTTTTTTTTTTTCTGACAGGTTGTTTCTTGTGTGGCCACACTTCCTCCATTTTCTACTTGTGAAGTCATTTTCTGAAAGTATGCCAGCTTTATTCTCTTTACACTTCATCTTATTAAATTTGGCCCAAAATTCTTCTGTCAGGGACTATTTGAATCTGGGCTCTGTTAGCACAGGGGCTTTCATAGATGTTTCTGCCCTTATGCAATTCCTAAAGGCTATATACATTATTAAAAAATTTAGTACAGTCAATTAAGTTTGAGAAAGTCAGAGTAGTTGATTGGTTGAACTTTCCTTTTTCAATCAATCATTATTTGGATTAGAACCCCAATATATTCTTTGATATAATCTTCATTTAAAGGCTTCTATAACACAAGTCATTAAAGACTCAAAGCCAATGAGGGCAAGGTCAATCCATTTTGGAGCTAAACAGAAGAAATTAGATATTGATCTAGCAAGACATTTGACATAAGAATACTGGAAATTCAATCTGGAAGAATGGTTTTTGAATCCTGCTTATAACATACTAATTATCTATGAACATGTCATTTATCAAACTCATTTTCTTTTTCTTTAAAATGAAGGTAATACTTATTATATATTATATAGTATTGCATGTATATATGTATTTAAATATACTGTAACATTACTGTTCAGATACCCAAAGGGGATAATGTACATCAAATGTTTTGCAAACATGAGAAGCACTGGTACCAGAATGTTATGCAATATCTCACTGTAAGAAATGAAAAAGGATAGTTTTAGAGAAATTTAAGAAGATTTAAATGGATTGATACAGAGTAAAGTGAATGGAACCAAGTGAACAATCTATACAATAATTTCAATATTATCAAAATGCTAAAGAATTGAGAGCTATAATTAGTATAATGAGCAGCCTTGATTCCAGAAAATTAATGATGAAGAATGTTACTCATTTCTTGAAAGGGAGGTGGTGGATTAACATGTGAAATGAGACAAATATTTATGGATGTGGCAAATGTAGGGATTTGTTTTGCTTGAGTGTGTTTATATGATGACTATTTTTTTTTCTCATCCCCACTTGCCTTAGGTGGAGGAAGAAAACTAAATACTTGATAATTGAATATAATAATAGTATTAAATACTACTACATATAGGCCAATTATTCCTGTTGCCACTGTGATATCTAAATCCCCAAACTCACCAGATTAATCCCTAGGAAAATTTTAAAAAGGGCTCCTGTTTTTATAATGTTCTAAAATTAATAAAACATTGTCTTTTGGCATATTTGATAGAGTACCAGGCTAGAGTCAGAATAATCTGAATTAAAATAATCTGAGTCTGGCCTCAGACACTTACAAACTGAGTGATCCTGGGAAAATCAGAATTTATATGTGCCTCAGTTAATTCATCTGTAAAACAGGGATAATAATAACATCTACCTCCTACAGCTGTTGGGAGGATCGATTGAGAAAAATAAGTAAAAGAACTTAACATTGTGCCTGGAACATAAGAAGCAATATAAAAAGACACGCATTATCATTATTAACAAAGCAATAGACAAGATAGTATCAAATTATGACCCCCATTTTATTGATGAGTAGATTGAGACTTAAGCAGAGTATAGGATCTTCCTGGGACCACAAAAGCAAATAAATTATGAGTCCTGTAATCATACATTACAGAATCACAAATATTTTTGTTTATTTAAAAGCACCTAGAAGCCATATGGTACCAACCTTATCTTAAGCACTATACACAATACAACATATAAATTATATAGTCTTTTGCTTCTTCTAGAAGACTTCCAAAGAGGGATATTCTATTACCCCATTTTGTAGGCTATTCCATGTATGAATATCATATAATATCAGGAAGCCTACATAATCTGTAATGAAGCTTCTACCCATTATCCCTGGTTCTGTCCATTTGAGGCAAAGAGTATCCAAAATCTTATTTATATGACTGTCCTTCAAAAATACTTAAAGTACAATCATGATGTTCTTCTAAGTCTTCTCTCAACAAGGCTTCTTATCCTCAGAATTTTGATCAAACTGCTTTGAACCTGTGACAAGATTCATTTTGCTAAACCTTAGTGCCTCCCTATGATAGATAAAAGTCCCAGAATACCACTAATTGGATTTGTCTCCACAACTCTCACAAGATTGTAAGTTTGAAGAAACATAATGTTATTATGGGAACTTGCCCTCCAGATGATAACCTAATGGGCCCCTTGTCCCAAGAACTAAGATTGACATGTCCTTATTTATGTAATTTTACAAGGATAAAAAAGGCATCAGCAACAGGTGGAAAGAACACTTCAGTCAGCTTCTCAATTGACCTTCTTCAGTCGACCAAAGCGCCCTTGACCAGATTCCCCAAAACCGCACCATTGAACAACTCCCTCCTTCAATAGAGGAAGTCCAAAAAGCCATTAAACAAATGAGTGCAGGCAAGGCACCCGGTAAAGATGGGATCCCAACCGAGGTGTACAAGGCCTTAAATGGAAAGGCGCTCCAGGCATTCCACATAGTGCTGACCAGCATATGGGAAGAGGAAGACATGCCCCCAGAACTCAGAGATGCCTCCATCGTAGCCCTATACAAGAACAAAGGCTCACGAGCAGCCTGTGACAACTACAGAGGCATCTCACTACTCTCCACTGCCGGAAAGATCCTCGCCCGTGTTATACTCAACAGACTCCTGTCATCTGTTTCAGAGCAGAACCTGCCTGAATCACAATGTGGCTTCCGACCAGATCACAGCACCATCGACATGGTCTTCACAGTGAGGCAAATGCAGGAAAAATGCCTTGAGCAGAACCTGAGTCTCTGCATTGTCTTCGTAGACCTGACAAAGGCGTTCGACACAGTGAACAGGGACGCATTGTGGGTGATCCTCAGCAAGCTCGGTTGCCCAGCAAAATTCGTCAAATTGATCCAGCTCTTTCATGTTGACATGACAGGGGAAGTCCTATCTGGTGGAGAGACTTCCAATCGCTTCAACATCTCCAATGGCATGAAACAAGGCTGTGTCCTCGCTCTGGTACTATTCAATCTATTTTTCACCCAGGTATTACGACATGCTGTGATGGATCTAGACCTGGGCATCTACACCAAATACCGACTGGATGGCTCACTATTCGACCTTCGCCGCCTGACTGCAAAAACAAAGACAACAGAAAGACTCATCCTGGAAGCTCTCTTTGCAGATGACTGTGCTCTCATGGCCCACCAAGAAAATCATCTCCAAACCATTGTGGACAGGTTCTCCACTGCAACAAAACTGTTTGGCCTGACTATCAGCCTCAGCAAAACAGAGGTGCTGTTCCAACCCGCACCAGGGAGGCCAACAAACCAGCCATGCATTACAATCGACGGCATGCAGCTTTCTAATGTCAACACTTTCAAGTACCTGGGCAGCACCATCACCAACGACGAGTCCCTAGACCACGAGATCAATGCCAGGATCCAAAAGGCCAGCCAGGCATTCGGGCGGCTACGCTGCAAAGTCCTCCAACACAGAGGTGTAAGCACTGCGACGAAGCTCAAAGTGTACAATGCAGTGGTCCTCAGCTCGCTCCTGTACGGTTGTGAGACATGGACACTGTACTGGAAGCACATGAAACAGCTGGAGCAATTCCACCAACGCTCCCTCCGGTCAATCATGAGGATCCGATGGCAGGACCGAATCACCAACCAGGAAGTCCTCGACAGAGCCAACTCCACCAGCATCGAAGTCCTGGTCCTCAAAACCCAGCTACGATGGTCTGGACATGTCATCCGCATGGACCCACAGCGAATACCAAGACAGGTATTCTATGGTGAACTGTCAGCTGGACTCAGGAAACAAGGCCGACCAAGGAAAAGATTCAAGGATCAGCTAAAGTCCAACTTGAAGTGGGCTGGCATGACACCAAAGCAACTAGAACTCGCTGCCTCTGACAGAAGCAGCTGGCGAACCCACATTAACCAGGCCGCCACCACCTTTGAAGATGAGCAACGTTGACGTCTTGCCACTGCGCGTGAACGCCGACACCAGGCCACAACCGCATCTCCCGTAACAACTGGCGTCCCAGGCCCCATGTGCCACACACTCTGCGCCTCAGCCTTTGGACTCCAAAGCCACATGAGGGTACACCGTAGATGAAACTGCACAAAGACAATAGTCATTCTCGGTCACCGAGAGACTACTACTACAAGGATATGTTATCTCAGACTTCAGGGTTCACTGACCTGACCTAGGTCATCATGACCATATGTTAAACATCTGGGTAGCAAAGACTAAGATTGATATGTCTTCCCTTTTGGTGCCTGGGTGTCAAGACAACCCCTCTTCCCCTATCCCCTCTATATAAGCAAGGTCTAGGAAACGCTTGGGGTCTTCTGCTTCTTGTGGATGCCCAAGCTATAGAGGTTTTTCACTTCTTGTGGAGACCCAGGCTATAGCTTGAATAAAGTACCTCTTGTGTATTGCATTACTATGTGTGTCTCCTCCTTGGAATCTGAACCAGAACTGGACAGAACATTTGGCGACTCATCCAGGATTCCAAAGGTTTGGACCACACAGTGGTAAAGGTACTTGAATCCCTGAAGGGAAATCTGAATGTGTTTGTGTGAATGTGTATAGGGAAGGGAGAGTCTGAATCATGAGTACGGCTAAGTGGCTGACCACTGGTCACCGGCCCGGGGCTTATTCGCAACAGCCTATGGCATTAAGACCCCCTTTATGTGGTTCCCGAGTCCCACGAGGGGCTGGGCCGGGATGGCTGGGAAGTGGAAGTGTTGTTTCGAGAGATTGAGAGGTTTCCCTTCTAGAGGATTTGTTAAGAGCGCTCAGTAGGAACACTAGGGTGGTTAGAGGCCCCCAGCCCCAGTTGGACTTGGGACAGGCACTGGGTCCCTGCAACAGAGGTTAGAGTCCTCTGAGGACCCAATGCATCCTAAGGAGTACCGTTGGACAGTGAGTGTGAAAAATTTCCATGCTGGCAGACATGCCGAGAAATAGGATCTCTAAGATAAGGTACTCTTCCCTGCCCCGAAACCTAGTGAAGGCTGTTGAGTTGCTGGACAAAGCTTTAGTACCACAGCCAGGTCACTAAAGAGACATCTTTCAGTAACTTCTGGGGAACCTTCAGGTTCAAAGGTGTATGAATGTGTGACAGAGAGTGTTCTATAGGTTTCTGTTGAGTCTTTGTTGTTTTTGTGTGCCTAGATTAAACAAAGAAAGAGGCAAAAAGAGTTTAAGATGCAGAGGGAAATTTCTTTTGTGGTGGCTGTTCCCCACTCCCTATGGTTTAGATAGATCAGCAGGTAGAGTTCAGGGATACAGAAAGTCAGCTCAGCCAATCAGATGGCTAATCCCAGTAGCTTAGCTCAGTACAGCTTCATCAATTAAAGGGGTAGTATGCTGAAACTGTTTTAACGAATTTTCTCCCTGCAAATATTTCTTCTTAAGCTGGATCTTAAAACACCTATATTTTTTTTTCCTTTCAGAGCATGCCTATCTGTTTATCATTGTCTTTGTCAGTCTCCTCTCTATTTAAAAAGGTGGGAGTTGCACACTTAAACTTCCCACAGTGAAAAATCCTCAACAGAGGACAAAAGCAAATATCTGTTCAATGATTTTTCCCTCTTTATTGCTTTGGGTGGGCCCCCAAAGGAGTGAAAAAGAAAAATTCAGAGCAGAAAAGGGAGATTTTTACTACGCAGTTTGTCAGTTAAGTGTGAAATGTTAGCCAGATCTTATTGAGCACAAAAAGCTCATGGTTAGTTTGTTTTGTTAGATCTTGCAATGCATAATGGTTTCAGTGAATTTGAGAATTGTCTAAATGTGATTGATAGCAAGCCTGACACAGAGAGGAATGTTTATTCTATGAGGACAGAAATTGTACTGGCTACTTTATAGTCTTCCAGAAAAAGTTATGTTGTTGAGAAGAACTCATTCTAGATTTTAAACTTGGGATTTTTTAAATCAGATGTTATTTTAATGTATGTGCTGTCAGAACTAGCAACAAGTACTCATATGACACACAAGAAGTTTTTAAAGTGGGCAATCTGTGCATGGGATTTAATAATAATAATAAATAATAATAAAAACAAATAAATAAAATAATAAACCAAGAATTTGGTATTTTTCAAAAGAGGGCTAAGGTTATATGAATTGTTTAAAAATGTGCACAATATATAGGAAGGAATTTGTGACCTAGAGATGAACATGTATTCAGATACAAATTATGAGTGCATTTGTACTATAGAGAGAATTAAGTTTTCCACCTAAATAGGTTAAGGGCATATGATATGCAAACTGTATGTCCTTAACAAGACAAATTTGACCAGCCCTGAATCAAGAAGAGCTTATCATGAGGATTAAATGCAATTCAGTATAGTGTATTTCCTCTTCATAAAGTAATGGTAAAGAGGAGAAGCCAGAAGAAATAATGAAGTAGTCCTAATAAGAGAAAATAATTAAATCGAAATAGATAAAGCAGATTAATCCCTTCCTACATTTTTTTAGGAAACAGACCCCCCAGGAGGTCAATCAGCTAATGCAGGCTGCAGACTAGACTCTAATTAGCCAAAGGATGAGAATTAGGAAGGTTGGGAAACAGAAGGAACTTCAGGTATATCAAAGAGGTCAGGCTGGAATGCCAGGTAACATGAAGCTAACTAGGGAAAAGTGATTAAGTACATGTGAAAGTAAACAACCTGTGAATAACCTGAGAATTGTCCACTCATCACTGACCTCACATAACTATGTTTGTGATAAGGTTTGATTGTCAAATAAGAAACTGTATGTGAAAGGAAATAACTTTATACCTTATAACCTCTACATAAGTTATCCTATAATGTCAGTCTGATACAGTCTTCCACTAGGGAAGGCTGTCCCAGCTGGTAGATTCTTTATTAATCAATAAATAATGGTTCTAATAATTGAATCGTAGGATGTCTGGACTCGTTTTATGAAGTGCCCCACTTCTATAAGAGTAATTGATAGAGATACTAGTTGATACTATGAATTCTAGTGTGAAATAGATACAACAAAATATAAATTGGAATAATGTTGATGGAATTTAATCAGGTATGTATCAATGTTTTGAGCTAAAAGAAGATTAAACTGGAGGTTCTATTCTACGTTAGACAGAAGTTTGAGAATAGTACAGGTAAATGCTTGGAACTTCAGTTTGGTTCCACGCTGAAACTTTGCTAAAGGACCTAATCAAAATTATTTGGAAGTTGTGGAGTTCAAACTAAAATCCACTGAGAGTAAATTATTATGAAGGGGGTTTGATGCATTCACAATTTTTAATTATAGTAAGCTCACTGGTTAAAGAAGGATGGGACAAAGCTGTTAAGTAATAAAATCTAAATTGTGTCAAGCAGCCTTAGGATTAATTGCTCAGAAGCTATTAACCCCTTCCTTGCAAACAGGAAGGAGAAAGAAGTGCTTATAATTGTTCCACACTGATACTTAGGGACTGAAATAGGGACCTCAAAAGAGTTGACAAACACTGTGTGATAGAACTTGAAGATGAGTATATTTTAATTGTATATTCCGGAGGTTTTAAGATGCTCAAACAAGCAAATGTTGCCAGACCTCTCTGACCAAGTGGCTTGTTTGAAGCTGTGGAATCTTACTACAAACATTCCATGTCCAGAATGATAAAATGAACTGAGTGATATGTAATTGATAAGTTACCTCACACGAACGTTGTGAATATGTTGGTTGATATTTTGATTACATTTTGATCTGTATAAAGATATATCTTGCAAACTGTAGCCAAGGAATGGGTAGGACGTTAAAAATAGCACATATGTGAAAAATGCTTGCTCACAATTTTATGATTGTTATGTGAGTTGCTGCTAAAACATGTGTAAACAAAAGCTCATTGTAAACCTGACTGTACCATAGATTTTGTTCACTACTCAGTGGTTACCTCAGTTTACCAATTTGTACTATGAACTGAAATTCATAATTGATTAGCACTATGCTAAAGATGTTCAATGATGTAATCCTTTAAATCATAATTCTTTTGGATTACCAATTAGCAATTGAAGTGATATCAGTGGAATGTTTGTTTGACTTATGATGATAAAAGCAAGGCAGAGAAGGTGGAGAAGGTATGTTGGTTTTGAATTCAGAAGAAAGAGGGACTTTGATCTAAAGTCCATAAAGCTTGAGTATGCAGTTGTGTAAAGGAAGAATGGAAGTTGTTTTCTGCTTTTTAAGCAGAGGGTTTTGAAGGAGAAGAGAGAGACAGAGAGGCAGAGAAACAGACAGAGAGAGACAGAGAGAGAGAAGGAGACACACAGGGATGTGAAAGAGAACCGATAGATGTTCTACTCTTATAATTGGATCCCTGACCTAGGGATAATTTCTAAAATTAATGTATGTGTTATCACATAATGATTCTTTAATTTCTCTGGACAGTTACCCTGAAGTGATTCCTGTATGGCCTTGGCTTAGTCTTTCAAATGGCCTAGGTTCAAGAGATGATGCAGCTCAGATTTATATTCCTATGGAGCTACTCAATTCAGCACTCATGTTCTTATTTCAGTTTTAGTGACTAAAGTGTGAAATGTAAATTATTGCCAAAATACATAAGAATAATTGAGTGATCAGCCTTGAAGGGATATGAAAGGCTTGTTTGAGGGTATGGAAATTTGTTTCTGGACTGCTGATAAGAAGAATTTCTCTTAGCTGAAATGGGTGAGGCTTGTCTTTTAAGGAAAAGGAAGGCTTCTGGGATCTAATGGTGACAAAGTACACAAAGGACAGAGAAAGTCCTGGGATGGTTACAGAGGCATATTCTGGGCTCATCTGGGAATGCACCTTTCCTGACCATCTAGGCTGTTAGTCCTTGAGTGATACAATGATGTCATGAGCCAGTGATAGCTTTGGCCTGTACATGAAGCCCTCACTATGTGTCCCTTGGGACATGAGGAAATATTTTCCCTGCTGGTCTTTTCCTTTGTGACAAATTCCCATAATCAGCACACAATGCAAATTGTAAAATTAAAGTTTCCATTTCCCCAAGCAACCTATTAGATTAATAATTGAAAATTCTTAAATTGTTATTTTGAAAAGTAGGTGAAGTTTATTCATAGATGGCTTGCATTTGTAGCCTTAATTTACCACAGTTGAAGTTTGGATCTTGAGCTTGAATATATAGCTCAAAGCTTTCTTGAATTTCCCCCAAAATCTGGGGTAAAGGAATACATGTGTCAAATATTGTTACTGAAGTGTTTATAGATGTTTATAGTTAATGTGTACATTGCAAAGGGATATTCTTTAACAGAAATGTCACATACCGACTCTGCAAACAACTCAGGAATCAGATTTCCTAAAGGGATCTATTCCTGTTAGAAGATGATTTCTGAAGAAGTCTGTTGGCTAAGATACCCAAATGCAAATGTGTAATGTCAATTACTATTGCACTAATTTTCTCTGTTTCTATCTGGTGTTCTAGTTTTTGCCCCAGTTCTGGTTTCTACACTTCTATCTTAGGGGCTGACTCTCTCCCTTGTGACCTATCTGCCAATCAGGGGAAGCAGCCGCTGGACATCCTTCAGATCTCCAAGCAGGTCCCCACCTACCTAGGACCCAGACATTCACTGAGGACACACCCCTAAAGACCCTGTGTCTATAGCCTTTCCCTCCCTCTTCAAGTTTTGGCTACTCCCCTGTGGGATATGTATTTGTATGCATTTGTAACCTTGCCACTTCTCTAGTTGCTTCTAGGGTAGAAGCACTCATGGGAGTCACCCAGATGCCCCTGTAATCTCAGCAAACATTCCAGTATGAAGCCCTAAACATTGCCTATAGCCTATACCTCTCTCCTAACAATAGGCAGGAACCACTCTATAGCCATTCTCAGCTCTGAAAAAGCTTCAGAAGACTGATATGATCCCCCCTTTTTCCTTAGATATTTGGAGAGGGGGAGATAACATGGGCATTGTACCCCTAGAACCTTGGGCAGACTATTGTTAGGAAAACTCTTCTGCTCCCTTGCATCCTCATGACTCCTAGCAACAGTAAATAACTTCTCCCACCCAAAGGCGCCCAGTGGTTGTGTGCGTCCTCAGGTTTGACCACCTGTGTAGCTAAAGACTCCTTAGACTCCAACCAAGATCTCTGCTTACTGGTGACTGTCTTTCCTAAGATCTTACTCTATAACAGCAAAGGTCTTAATTGGAGAGGGCTAGATCTTCTATTCCTCCAGCAGGGTGGACTCTGTGCTGCTCTAGGAGAAGAATGCTGTTTTTATACAGATCACAAAGGTCTAGTTAGGGATTCCATGATAAAACTAGGAGAAGGCCTGGCCATCAGGAAGAAAGAATGCAAGGCCAAGAAATCCTGGTATGAGCAGCTCTTTCACAACCCCACCGTGGCTAACAGCCCTCATTTCCACTTTATTGGGCCCCCTCTTCATCCTCGTCATCTTGCTGGACTTTGGCCCTTGTATTATCAATAGACTTGTGGCTTTGTAAAGGAGCACATTAACACAGTCTAACTCATGGCCCTAAGGCAGCAATACCTGCCCCTAAATGATATCCATGCCCCTATGAGGACACTGTCCCCATGAGTAGGATTCCTCATTGTCCTAAAAGAAGTGGGGAATGAAGAGACATAATGTTATTATGGGAACTTGCCCTCCAGATGATACCCTAATGGGCCCCTTGTCCCAAGAACTAAGATTGACATGTCCTTATTTATGTAGTTTCACAAGGATATGTTATCTCAGAACTTCAGGGTTCCTTGACCTGATCTATGTCATCATGACCATATGTTAAACATCTGGTTATCAAAGACTAAGATTTATGTGTCTTCCCTTTTGGCGCCTGGGTGTCAAGATAACCCACCTTCCCCTATCCCCTATATAAAGGCCAGGTCTAGGAAAGACTCAGGGTCTTCTGCTTCTTGTGGAGGTCCAAGATATAGAGGTCTTTCATCTCTTGTGGAGACCAATAAAGTACCTCTTGTCTATTGTATTACCTTGTGTGTGTCTCCTCCTTGGAATCTGAACCAGAACTCGACAGAACAGGTTTAGAAATGGAAGGCATGTTAGGGGTCAAGTACAGCCCCTTCATTTTACATATGAGAGAATGGAAGTAAAGAGAGTTTAAGTGACTTTTCCACTGTTTTATATATATATATATATCATAACTGCCTGATATAGATGTTAAACCTAAGCTTTATGACATCAGGAACTCTGCCCTCTTGACTAACCTGTACTGCCTCTCATATAACATAGGAAAAAAAAAACTCTCCCTTTTTTAACCCTGGCTTTTTATCTCCTATCCTATTTCTAGATGCCCATGGCTAGAACAGACAAATATCAATAAACTTATGTTCATAGAAAAGTACTTTATTTTTTCTTCTCACTTAAATCAATTTGGGGTGGAAAAGGATCTTATAAAAAATGGCTTATATGCTCTGCAAGCATATAAATAGGAGTCAATCTCTGTAAGCAAAACAGTATTAATTTTAAGGTATTTTTTAACACATTGAAAAACTTCCAACAAGATCTATGGAAATTGCTTGTGTATTGAGGCAAGAGGGTGATAGGAGTAAGCTTCCATTAATATATCCCTCACTCTACAGAAGTATTCAATTCAAACCTATTCTGAAATAAAATCTAGGAAACTGAACTATTCTGGCAGTCCCTGCTCCATGAATAGTCACCAATTCACCATTAACTTGAGTTTTTATTTTTAAAATGTTCCCTTCCATACAATGACTCCTTAATCTTTGAATAACTAAGGTTGAAGCCTCAATTCATATAAACAAGAGTTTGAACAAACTACCAGGGGCTGAGCCAAGATTGTGGAGTAGAGAAGCACTTAGTCAAGCTCTCCCAACATTTTCCTCCAAGTGAATTTAATACAGTGCCTCAAATTGAATTCTGAAACGGCAGGAGCAACCGAAGGTTAAAGTCAGAAATGCCTCCAGACTCAAACAACTGTAAAAATGGAGATTTGAACCCTGGACTTGAATCCACAGAAGCCCTTGCTCTAGTTTCCAAGATGCCCTCTAATCTCCCTGAATCTCACCTGAGTGGGAGATCACAATTATTATTTAAAGGGACTCTGCCTACTGCTCTCTTGGCTTCTGTGGTTGGGCACACATGGCTCTACCAGGCAGGATGTAGAGTGAGTAGTTGTGAATGGGCTCTCTGGGCCTAGATACGTGCTTTCTTATTTTGTATTTTCTTTAATTCTTAATCTTTAATAAAACCTCATAAAAATATAATACCTTTAGCAGAGAAACTAATTTTAACTGCTAAAGTTTTGGCTAACCATTTCGGGAAAACGAAATACCCACAATCTTCTGATCTTTAGTTCAGCCTTTAATAGCTAGTGCCTAGTTTGTGTTTTTTTAAGCCACGTTTCTCCAAGATGCTTTTTTAGAAAACCATCTTGATCAGCTCTGGCCTGCAATCCAGACCTGTTTAACCCAGATCTCGCTCACCTGGTCACTACCGGACTGCCCAGCAAACTCTAGCCTCGGAGCAGACCACTCATCATCCCAGGCCCAGGCCCGGCCCGCCCGCCTGCTGCCTGCAATCCAGACCCAGATGAACTGCCCGGCCCAGCAATTCTGGCTCACCATCCCAGTCCCAGGACTCATTTCTATCAGCTGATAAAAACGGGGTGATGAATTTTTCCTTAGTCTATGATTAACTTCCACATGGACTGGGGGCGGGGGATAACAGGAAGGAAAAAAAAAAGGAAAGAAGATAGAGACTTTTCCAAACAGGAACTTAAAAGCATGGCTACTTTAAGAGGATATCTTTTGAATGTACTGATTCTGTTACTTCAGGGGAAAAATTCATCTCCCTGCAACTCTTCAGCCAACTTTGGGGAGGCAGCTGGGTGACTCAGTGGATTGAGAGCCAGGCCTAGAGATGGGAGGTCCTCAGTTGAAATTTGGCCTCAGATACTTTCCAGCTGCATGTTCCTGGACAGATTATTTAACCCCTATTGCCTATCCATTACCAATCTCCTGCCTTCTGACAATAGGCATCTAAATGGATAAAAAACCCAAGGAACTTTAAAAAGACTGGATGCTATATTTTAAAGCATTTCAGACTCCAATGTTTTATAAAAATCTCTGTATTCTATTGCATTTTGCTGATTGTTTTGTTTAAGGTCTAACTTTGTGATTTTAAGTTCATATATTACTACATTCCATATTATTCTATTACACTGAATCATTTTAATGTACTGAGTTTTAACTATTATTAAATTCTGTTGATTTTCCCCTATAATCATACTGAACAAACATTAAGTAAGCCCAATAAAAACAGCTTTTCTATTTTGACTTTGTAAATTGTCACATAGAAAAAAATGGACTCCATCAGAAAAATTGCTATAACAACCTTTGGAAAATTTAAAGGGCTAAATGTTTCAGATTGATTTTAAGGGTTCTTTAGACATGATTTTTAGAATTTTTCTTAACAATCTCTGGTCATTTTTGCCTGCCCATAACATGAGGTAAGGTCCATTCTAATAGTTGAAGTGAAATAGAAATTTAAACCCCAACTCCAGCATTTCTAAAAATGTGAATGGAAGCTGGGCAGTTAATCCCAGGGCATGTACTCCTAGAAGCCTCCCCCCAAAAAAGGGAGCATCACTCATTCATAGTCTTCATCTCATTTTACTTCCACTGGAATGAATGATCTCTAGATTTCTTGATTATGTTCTAAACCAGAAATAAGTTTTACTTTGTTTAAAAATATGTTTACCAAGGTTGAAAGATTTGCTATGATTCTAAAAAAATTGTGACAAATATCCTTCAGTTCATAGGCTTAAAAAGATGCCATATAGCAACTTATGTAAAATATGATAGTGAGTTTGTTTGTTATTATAATTAACTGGAATATTGAGAATTTTGGGGATATTGATATCTACATATTTATACTAATGTTCTTTATTAAAAAAAAACTGTTACCTTGTGAAATTCACAGTGGATCATGGACAGATATGGAGAGGAAATGGATCTCATTTTTGGTGAGAAAGCTTTGTATTCTTTATTTTCTTAGCTGACACAGTGTGTCAATGATTATAAGCTATATTTTTGAATTAAAAAACTCTTTTATTATATTTTTCTTGCATGTGCAATATACTATTTCAGTATTTTTTTCTCTCCTTTTTATATTTGAAGCACGTCACCAGCATTAAGATTTTCTTTAACTTTTTGATTTTGCAGTAATATAAGTTTAAAATACATTTGCTATAATACTAATACATGCCACCCTCCCCCCCAAAAAAACTTGAGACTATAAAAATGATGCCACTAATTGTCTTAAAAAATTATGGGACTTTGCTTAATGATTCTGTCTGATTAAAGGACAAGATATACACAAAAGAGCCATTGCATAGGGCCAAAGATAAAACGATCCAGGATAGATTGATGTGCTTCTAAGCCAATACAAAGGTCTTGAACCGAGTGTGAAGACTCAGGGTTGTGATGTTTAACATTTGTTAAGACATAGGCCTTCCTTGTGCCCACACTCACTCTGAAAATACAGACGAGTATCCCCAAACTTGGCTCCTACTTGGCTCCTATAATCTGGTCCCTTTTCGGTCTTTCATAATGTGGCAACTTTCTGTAGTCCTGGCTACTGACTGGGTAAATGCATCATTGCTTAGATCATTTTAATTGGGCCCTGATTCAAGGACCTGTTATAGATTTATTTTTCCTTTACTTGGAATTTTTACACATAAGACTTTGATAGTCTATATTTTCATCCAGTAATTTTCTTTTTTATTTGGATTTTTCTGATGTCTTTTTAATTTCTCTTACCAATTGATTCATATACCTCATACCTCAACCATGCATCTAAGTGATCCTGTGTTTTTTCAATCACCATTTTAATGGGGAAATGTAAAAATATTATTATTTTAAATTGCAAAGTTTAAATTCCTTTTAAGAAGAATTTTAGGTAAAGAAAGATGATACCTCTCAGAATCCAGAAACTGGACTGTTTGGAAAGACACCATGAAGAAGCCTCCAGACCACAAGCTGCACAAAAAGATCAATAATGGACTTTGGGTGTGGTTGATCGAACACTTATTTGTATGTATGCCTTCATGCCAAAGGGGACTGCCCCCTAACTGGTTTTTTGTCAATGTGTCTAGCAATTATTGGTTTTGTTCTTTATTCCTCTTATCCCCAAGTTATTATAAACCTTAAATTGATTATGTTTTCATGATCCTTTGGGGAAAATCTTTTTCCCAAATGTTAAAACGGGGAATGTAAAAATGGAGATTTGAACTCTGGACTTTAATCCCCAGAAGTCCTTGCTCTAGTTCCCAAGATGCCCTCTAATCTCCCTGAATCTCACCTGAGTGCGAGATCACAAATTATTATTTAAAGGGACTCTGCCTACTGCTCTCTCTCTCTCTCGGCTTCTGCGGCTGGGCACACGCGGCTCTACCAGGCAGGATATAGAGTGAATGGTTGTTAATGAGCTCTCTGAGCCTAACTAACCAAGAGTCCATGTGCATTAAACACCAGTGGTGGGTATAGTTGGTAGAGACAGAATCAGAAGCAGCTTTGGGAGGTCCCAAGCCAGAGATGCTGAGGGCACCTAGCAACTGGTCAGCAGAAGATTATAGCTAGCACTGGGCACAGTACCAGACACTGTTTGGTAGCTTCATTGCTTATACCTGTCTTTGGGTTACATGTCGGCCAAGGGTATAGAGGAACACTTTTGTCCAAAAGGGTGTTGGAACCCCAATGGACTGGAAGCCTTGCAGCTATCACTTCCAGAACCAAGGCATTAAGTGCCCTGAGGAACAGTATCAATTCCAGTCCTAAAGGAGGAGGAGCCCTGAGGAGTTGTATCAACTGAAATTCTTTACCCCAGATGATTCCTGGGGAAAGAGAAGAGAACAGATTAAGAGAGCAATGACCATACCTCTATCCAGATTATATCACTTTGACGGCACCTAAAACTTCCAAATACCTAGAACTAGCTCTGCCATCAACACTATAAAAATGGCTGAAGCTTGAGAGAGTGCTCCTCTCTTATACTTAGAACAGAGCCCAAAATAAATATAAGAATTCAAATCAAGAAATACAATGGAAAAATGGCCAAATTAAAACAACAGCAATAACAACAGTAACAAAGGAAATTGAGTAGGAAAAGCTACTGTGGTGATAAGGAAGATTAAGACATGAACTCAGAAAACAATGAAGTCACAGATAGGAGAAAAGTCTCAAAGAAGAATGTGAATTAAATACAAAATCCAATAGCAATTCCATGAAGAAATAAAATTAGTTACATAGTCAGATATGAGTGGTAGGGGAAAATATATAAAGAAATGAAAGCAAGCTTGGTGGCTCAATGGGTTGAGAGTCAGGCCTAGAGATGGGAAGTCCTGTGTTTAAATCTGGATTAGCCACTCCTTAGCTATGTGACCTTGGGCAAATCACTTAACTCACATTGCCCAATTAATAGAAAATGAAATATAATACTTAAATAATCCATTTTTTATAAATGATGAAACTATAAATGATTTTCACAAGTGAATTCCATCAAACATACAGGGCAAAGAATTAATCTCAATACTATTAAATACATTTAAATAATACTCAATGTTATGAAAAATATTTGAAAAAACAAGTCTTATAAAATTCCTGTAAGGATGTAAATGTTTTGGTAGCTAAATCAGGAAGAGGAAAAACAAAGAAAGTAAACTAAAAACCAATTTCCTTAAATGAATATCAATGCAAAAATTTAAGTAACATATTGGCAAGGACATTACAACAATATGTTACAAAGATATTATAAAATAATCAGGTGAGATTTAAGCCAGAAATACAGGGCTAGTTCAAAATATTAGGAAAACTATCAAGGTAACTGTCTAAATGAATAACAATAACAACAAAAATCAATGGATTATATCAATAGATGGGCAAGAAACCTTTAACACATAACCTTTTAAAATACTAGAAAGCAGAGGAATAAATTGAACTTTCCTTAAAATCATTAGAATTTATTTTAATACATAATTAAGCATGATCTCTAATGTAGATGATCTAGAAGCCCTTCCAATAAGACCAGAATGAAACAAGGATATTCATTATTGCCACTGTTATGCAATATTTTTTCTATAAATGCTAGTTATAGCAATAAGGTGAGAAAAAGAAATTAAAGGAATCAAAATAGGCAGAGGAAACAAAAATGTCTTTGCAAATGATATGAAAGTACATTTTAGATAATCTTACAGTGTAATTTAAATTTTGAACCCCAGAACTCTCTTTCCCAGCTTTCCATGTTTCTTCTCACGTTAGGTGCTAATATAGGGAGGGTATAAATAAAAAAAATCCTGGAAATGCAGCTGTAGAGGTGGGGTGAGGTGAGAGGCAGGAGAATTTTACTCAAGTGTTTTTTACTCAGGTTTTAAATTTTGTCCTTTATACTTTCTTCTACTTCAAGTGATTATTATTTGATTAATAATTATTTAATTATTAATAAATCTTATAAAATAAAATACCCGCAATTATTGGATATTAAATTTAATCTTACTTTACAGAATTAACAGCAACAAAAACCAATTGAAGTCATTAAAAACTTTATAAAGTTTGTAGGACATGAAATAAATCCATATAAATCATCAGCAATTATCATATTATCAGCATTATATATCATTATATATTATCAGCATGTGGAGTTGAAATTAAAGTTTCATGGATCAAACTTTGTTTCTTTATTTTTATTTTATATATGGTTTGACTATATATTTGTTGCAGTTTTTATTTTTTTCTTCTGTGGAGTGAAGTATAAAAAAATAAAGAGTAAAGTTAATGGTCAAATACTTTACTTTTCTTATAATAATGGAATTTTAGTAAGATAACTGAGATATCACAGAGTCTCCAAATACTTGTTATAGACTTTGACTTTAAATAATTCTCTCATTAGGCTTATGTGGGGGGCCAACTGTGGAAATCAGGGATGGCTTCATATGGAATTTGGCACTGGAACTGAGTTTTGAAGAAAAGTAGGGACCCACAGAAATAGAAGTAAGAAAGGAATACATTCCAGGCATCCTAAAGGGGTAACAAGTACAAAACATGCATAAAGGCTAATAATAAGAAAATCAGTTTAGCTACTCTTTAAATTTGGTGGAGGTCCTTAATGTATAATTAGGTTAGAAACAGAAGTTAAGCCCCCAATTGGGAGGAACATTTTTCTCTTCCTCTTCATCCTCCTATTCCTTTTACCTCCTTCTTCCCTCTCATCCCCCTCCTACTTCAGGATGTATATACAACCATGATGTTTTCAAGAGCTGTGGTTCAAATAATCTGTAGGTTTCATAACATAAGCTAAATTATTTGTTGACTTAGAAACAGAGCCCTTTCTCAGGAAGCTGAGAAATGGCTGTGTGATCTCTATCCATGAGCTCTCCTGAAATTAGGAAAGCTGGATGTGCTGGAATTTCTGATTCTGAAAGAAAAGGAGGATAAGATTGAGCTCATAACTCATGTAATCAATGAGGTGACTCTGTCTTTCTGGTATGGGTTCTGCTTAGTGAGTGATAAAAGACTATAATCTTGTCTCAATTCTCATTTTAAATTTTGACAAGGAAAAATCCCATGAGTATAATTGTGGGGTAGTTATTAAAGCACTCTAGACCCTAGAGAGAGATGAAGGCAAGACTGAAGACCAAAGGAACCCACTGTGGCAGGACGTTCCCTGGATATGAAGTCAGAAGCTCTGGGGTTGGATCTCAGCTCAGTAACACTGTGACCCAGGATCCAATACTTTACCTCTTTGGGCCTCAGTTTCCTGCTCTCTAAAATGACAACATTAGTTGCTGACTCCTAATGTCTCCAGCAATTCTAAATTTATAATCTGTTCAGGTGAGGTTCAGCTAATTTACAGCCTAGGTTCTCCAAAGTATTCTAATTAATCTAGATTACAGCTTTTGTTTGAGTCAAATTGGAAACTAGGGCTGTCTTAAAAGAGGGCGAGTTTGAATTCAGCAATGAGGACTCACAATGGAAAGAGCATTGCCTTCAAAACTCCAGTATCTGAAGCTTACTACCTGTAGGATCCTAGGCCAACCTACTTCCTTGGGCCTTAGTTTCCTTTTCTTTCCAAAATGAAGTTTCCATAAAATGATATCTGCAGTCCCTTCTAGCTTAAATAGATGATCTTATGAGTGTTTCATTTCAGACAAAGGAGGAGAAATAATCTTCAAAGACAAAGGAGATTCTTTAAAAAGATTAGCTCCTAAAGGATCACTCTAGTGCAAATATCAATAATATGGAAATAGGTCTTGAACAATGACACATGGAAAGCCAGTGGATTTGCTCATTGGCTACAGGAGGAGGATAGGAAGAGGGGAGGAAAAGAACATAACTTATGTAACCACGGAAAATTTTTCTAAATTAAACAATTAAATAAAATAAAAATAAAGTGATAAGTTCCTTATTGTTTACAAAGCAACTTAAGACTCTTTACAAAAAAATATACTTTATTACACTGTTTTTGTCTCATTCCCTATCTTTGTCTATCTCATTGCCTCTGTTGACTCCTTGTCACTCTATCTCCTCTTTCTTTTTCTCTTTCTCCTCTCAATTTCTCTATCCTTCTCTCTCTGTCTCTATTTCCTGATTGGGCTAGAGTTTATTTCCAT
Organism: Monodelphis domestica; assembly: GCF_027887165.1. NCBI lineage: Eukaryota > Metazoa > Chordata > Mammalia > Didelphimorphia > Didelphidae > Monodelphis > Monodelphis domestica. The sequence goes on along the minus strand of NC_077230.1, from coordinate 407,575,310 downwards.
TTGGAAAGATTCAATCTTAACTATAGATTTCTTTGACTTCCTTTTAAATTATGGGAACAGTAAAGAGAGTCATAGCCACTGGGCTCCACCTCAGAACCCATTCCCTCTTCAGTAACTTCTCATTCTTTCCAGAATGGAAGAATGGGTTGAGTACTAAATGCCTACAGATAAAAGAAAAGTTTGTTTGCTGACCAAGACCAGCTATGAGGGATTTTTAGCCCCATAGCCATTTTGGAGTGATTTCTTGTCGATCAAAATGGGGCTTATAATGGAATTTCCTTTTATTCTTCAACTATAATGTTTGCAGCAACAGAATCACAATTGTACTTATATATGGAGATGTATTTTTTTTCTTTAGAAAATGCTCGGAATTTACTTAAATGCAATCTGGCTGGAAATGGATTTTATGTTCCCAAGGCAAAGCCGAAGGAAAATGTGACGCAATAGATAGAAGCCTAACAGAGAGAAAAGGGAACAATCATGAAAATTACAATTATAATAGATCTGCCCAATCCTTTTCTATGACTTGGTAACTGTTACCCTCGAAGCTGTAATTAAATGATGAAAACAACCACAATATAATAAATAAAATGCTATATCTTCCTTGGATTTGAACTGATGCTTTCCTGAAACCATATCTCATTTAATGAAAGATGTACATCTGTTGCTGAGTTATATAAAGTCTGTGATTTATAAGATGACAAAACTCTTCCTTTCTATAGGTACTGATGCTTATAATTAGGAGGGCCTGAAAGTGACAAATTGAGATAACCATAATGGTTAGAAAGGAGAGAATGAAGAAAATGCTTCTCTGAGTGTGTTAAGTTCCACAGTACCTTTACTTATCTTTTGCCCTTCATAAAAATGAAAACAATAAAAAAGATTCTTCATTCTATTTTTGAAGTAGAACAAAGTCATTTTGGAACCAGGAACTGAGTTCAGACACCAGAACTACCTGGATGGAAATTATGGGGATAGCCCCTGAAGACTTTAATATTTTGGCTGCATTGCTTTGCTATTCAAATGCAAATGTAATTCCAAATGAAAAATGGGTTCTAGTGTCTGAGGACCGTCATAACTGCCCTTTGCCTCGAGATGAACTTCAGCATAAAATAAGCCACATAACTGAAATGTGTTAAAAGGCTTAAAGTTGAAAATTCCAAAGTGAGGAAACCTAGAATTGTAGTGGGAGTCCTACTACATGCTCTCCTGCTTAGCAAAGATATCCTTTCCTAAGAAAAGAACAGCATTTTGTTGGTAAATTCCATACTTTACCCTTGAGTTAAAATAAAGCAAACAAAACTAAACAAATTATTACTAAAGTATTTTATTCTCTTTATTAAACGTACCCAGCCACCATGGAAGACATCTTCCAATTGTAAACTATGACTCTTTTCACAAGTTTGTGGATTTTTGGAGATAAATGAGACTAAACATATCAAAGGGTCCAGCTGATGCTCTCAAATAATAATCACTACCACACACTTATAAACTGATCATCAAACCTTTGCTTGAAGATCTCTGATTAAAAGAAATCTACTAGATCTCAAGGTTGCCAGTTCCACTTTGAGTCATCACTAATTGTTAGAATTTTTTTCCTTATATCAAACCCAAATCTATCTCACATCGATTTCTAAATTTCTACCCATTGCTTTGAGCTTTTCTCCCTGAGACCAAGCAGGAAAAAAATCTTATCTGTATGGAAACCCTTCAAATAAGTGAATGTAGCTTTTTCTCTGAGGTGAATACTACCTTCAGATGATATCATTTAAAATGATCTTGAAACCCTTCACCATCTTTTCTGGTCAATGTAGGATGAAGTCTAATTTTTCTCATTCATTTTTTCATTCATATATTGAATAAACATTTTAATATGCCTATTTTGAAGAACTCTGGACTAAGGAATTCTTAAGATCATTGAGTGAAATGATTTAATGTATTTATAGTTGGCATAAATACATATCTGTTTTCTCCATTCTTCCTAGAAACTAGGGTCTTTATTGATTTGAAGAGCTATTAGAAGCAACCTGAGCTAATTTGCATGACCAATGCCAGATGTCCTGTAGAAAAAAATGTCACAAAAAAAAAGACAAGTGAAGAGTATTTTTCTAAAATCTCTAATGATACATTGGGAGGAGCTGATCAAACAGAGGTCATTCACAAAGGTTTTTAGGAAGATATAAAATAGACAAGATAAAAAAATAGACAAGAAGCACTCAACATTAACCAACAAATAGTGGGAAAAAAGAATTATTGCAGCAGTTGAGAAAAAAAATAATCCTTAGGAGCACCTTGGGAATTTTTGTCCCTTGTATTTCAGAAAACACAAGTGGGAACACAATAAATAATACTGTGGGAACTCTGTATTATAAAACAGATAATGTAAATCAGCTAGAAGTAGTATAACCCTGGAAGTTACAACAATGGTAGATGAACCTTTAGAGTATTGTTCCAGATCCTGGAACCCTACCAAGAGGAGAGGACAACTAAACAACCATAGAAAACAGCCAGAACAGAACATCAGGAGGAGTTGATGGCCAAGTTGGATGTAGTACCAAATTTTGAAGTTCCCAGGCATTAACATGAGTTTGGACAATGAACCAAATTGATATGTCCCCAACCCACACTCTTTCAACTGCTCCAGAAATTATAGGACCTCCCTATAGCCTATTGGATAAACTAATGACTCCTCTGGCATCTTGATTCCTTCACAATCTGATTCCTGATTTCTCTTTTAAGCTTACTATACTTCATGCCCAAACATTATCCATTGTAGTCAAATTGGCATACTTGTACATAGCATCCTTTTCTTGTGTATAGACTATGATGTCCCCCATCCATGCCTTCACGTAGGCTATCCCCTGCCCCTGGAATCCACTGTCTCCTCATCTTCAAATCCAGAATCCCTTCAAGCAATATTGCAGATTCTACATACAATTTGAGACATTCTGATATTCCCAGTCTTATGCCTTCCCACAGAAAACTTTGTATATATTTCATATTTATTTGGGTGGATGCTACTTCCTCCAAAAATAGAATGTAAATTCCATAGAAGCGGAGAGTTTTACATTTTTAATTTTTAATCTTCAAGATTTTGCACAAGACTTTACAACTAGTATATACTAAAAAAATACTTGCTGAATGAGAGAACCCCAAGATAAGGGCTATATATAAAACATTTCATTTGTAGGGGTCCTCAAGGTATAATAATGAATAACCTCATAGGGTTATTCATCACAGACAATAATGCTGTCCCCTCTGGATTTCAAAATTGATCACAAGGGTGGAGGGTGCTGGAGCAAAGAGGAATAGAAGGCTGAAAAGGCTCCACTGTAGTCATTTAGGGGCACTCTCAGTCTTAGGTGGATGGACATTTGAAGACATAAAATCCATGCCAATCCTTTCCTATCTCTATATGCACTTCTCCATGAATAAGGGATCATTGTTTCCACTTGGAAGCTATAGTCTTCATGTCAGCCATTGGTGGCAACTGAGAAATACTGTCTAGGAAAACAATCTGCATGACATAACTGCTGTCAGGCTCTCTGCCTTCAGGACCTGCTGTTTGCAAACAATATCAGGTTTGGCTCACATGCTTGAATGCACAAGACTACCTCAGAATTACTAGTCTAGGGTTCCAAATGCCCAGTTTCTGTCTATCTTGGCTGAAGTAACCAGACTGCAGGAGTTCCTCTCAACCCCTAAGAAAACAATAGCATATTATCCAGTTTAAAATTGAGATTCCATGTGTTTTGTCTGCAATGGAATCACCTTGGAATAGTAGGCCTAAATTTAGATCTAGCTTCCTAATATATATTTCCTAATATATAATGAAATCATTTCCAAAGAGGAGCACAAGTGTTCCTGCCATCAAGTGGAGAAGGACCTCATTACACTAACTCATAGTTGTATATGAAACAGGAATAAAATCATATTCTGTTAGAATAAAAAGTCATGTTGGCAAATCACTTCCCATCCCTGCCTCAGTTTCCTCATTTGTCAAATGAGGAGTTTTGACTAAAAGGCTTCATAATTCCTTTCCAGTTCTAAAACAAAGATCCTAATTTTTATGTATGGTGCATATGCCAATCAATATATATGCATATTGTCTCTCCCTTTAGAATAACTACTATTTGAGGGAGTTTTTCCTAGCACTTAACACAGCATTTCCCATATAATAGGTGCTTAAATGATGCACATTTCTCAGTTGATTGGCCCTCCCACATCTCTTCTAGCTTTATAGCTATTATTCTACTATTTCTAAACCACATTGCACACTTCAAAGGTAATAAGTAAATTTGTAGAGATAGCATTGGGAGGTTTTCTATGCTCTCTCTCTCTCTCTTTCTCTCTCCCTCTCTCTCTCTCTCTCTCTCTCTCTCTCTCTCTCTACATACATACATACATATATATGTGCCTCCCAACAAAATGGGCCTCACAGTTATCAATGTCTTCATTTTGTGGACAAAGAAGCAGTCCTAGAAAGGTTTTCAATAAAACACTTTGTCTATGATCACATAGGCAGGTAGTATTTAAACAGTGACTTTATTTCATGCCCAGTGCTCAAATCACTGTGCTGTACAAATACTCACAGTTTAAAACATTGGCTAGATGTCAGTGAGGATTATGATGATGGAGTTCAATGGAACCAGCAGAGAATAGCTACTCTTCTTTCATTAGAAGAACTGGCTGCCTGCCACCAAAAATGCAGCCCTTATCATTCTTCCTCCCCAATTTGGGCATCATTAGACTGTCTGGTGACCCCTCAACCTTCATTAGCTTCAGTTTTCTTCCTTATTTCTTCCATATCACATCACAGGTAGTCATATGAATATTTACTGAGTTGAAGATGAGAATAGGAAATGTTGGTTGATAATTTGATTCAGCCTGGATACTATAAACACAATAATATCCCATCCCTCATCCTTGTAAAATGAGATAAAATGGTTGAATAATTTCTCTGAAGACCTTTTGGATATCTGGTTCTCTGTTATTTGTCAGAACTAGGAGGGGAAAGGGTCTTGCTTGAGAGGACCTGAAGTCAATTAAAATGATGAGCAAGCATTCTTCTTTTCATCTCTTATTTCCATTCCCATTGGGGTGGATAAGTACTCAAAGAGGAAAAGCATCTCCAAGACCTTTTCAAGGCTGCTCATCAACTTTTGGTATCCACTTGGCACTCAACTCTTACTCATGGCTCCAAGAAGCTATGGCATGAACAGAAGTCATATCCCAGTAAACTATCTTAGCAGATGGACTAAATCAGGTTGAGGGTAACAGATGGGCCATGAAACTGTCAGTGAGTTAGAAGGGTGTCTACCCATGCATAAGAAGACTTCTTTCAGTGAAATAGGCATGTATAAGAAAATTTTGTTCCAGTGGTCATGAAGGTGGCTAAAGCAAATTCTATGGGTACATAGAGTTGGTTAGACATCAACGATATCAAAGTCATCCACTGTATTTTAGGCAATCACTAATCATCCTGGCAGTTTTGCCACTGAACTTGGATTAATTTGGAAGAGTGAGGCTGATAAAATTGTGCAACTCTGCCTTACTTAAATCTTATTCATGTACAAGTCAACATATAACCCTCATGATGCCTTTGATTCTCTGCAAAAATCAAGGACAAAAAAACAACTATTCCCATTCTATAACAGAGTGTAATAAAGTAAAATATTAAATGTTAAATAATACATAATAAAAGTAAAATATTACATTTATTTTAAAAATCATTGTAGTCACCATTTATAAAATTAACTCAAGTCACAAGTCTGTTGTTAGCTCTTAACAATTAAGTTCTAATCCAAATGGAGATAAAGTAAAAAGAGGGAAATGTAGGAAGGAGACAGAAAATATAACCTTGCTAAAATACCCTAAACCAAATCAGGAGGCACAAATCTGAAGCCTACCAAGCCTCCAAAGTCCACAAAAACCCAGGAGCTCACAGCAGGTACCAGAGCTCCCACTCTTGACCGTGTTCCACCAAAGTACCAACACAGAGAGAGAGCACTCTGCCTCCTGCACCACACCGTTTGCTTTCTGCTCCCTCCATCAGGCAATGTACACATGTAAAATGGGATGCTTTGTAGGACAAGCCTGGAGAGTGGATTCTATCTACACAGAGCCGATTATGAGAGAAATCACTAAGAAAGTGAGTCTTCTTAAAGGAGAAGAGGAAGAAAATGGAGACTACAGAGGCAAGAAAAGAGAAAATTTTTGAAAAAATTTGATTTAAAAATGTTCATACTATTATAATTATCTTCCATCTTTGACACTAAATTAAATCATTTCTGTTTTCCCATGAGTCCTATTAAATAAAACACTTCGCGTTTTAAACAAAAAGTTAAGAAATATGGAACAAGCAATTGACTGAATATCTAGCATTCTGTACCTGTTTCCCTCCACTTCTCAAAAAAATATTTTATTCGTCCAACATAGATAATTGTAATTGCTATTAGTTTAGCTACTTTTTAATGTTATCTTCACTTATCTTATTGTGCAAGCTCTGCTGGCTTTGCTCAGTATGAGTTTAATCGTATTTTCCTGATTTCAATTTTCTTGAGAAGGGAAGTAGGGAGAATATTGGTCCTGAGATTTCTTCAGTGTAATGAACTTTTAGTGTGGAAATTTCCTTCATTAATGGAGATCACAAACTCATCTAAAACTTATCATCTTACAGAATTGCCTGAGAGTACTGATAGAGGGTAAGCAACTTGTTCAGTTTACACAGCTTGTAGATGTCAGAGTAAGGATTTGAACCTAGATCTTTCTGATTCCTAGCCTATCCTATTCATTCACCAGCTCAGTTTTTCTTTGCTTTAGAAAGGGTTGGGGGAATTCCGAAGTTATAAGAATGTATAAAGTGTCTTCCTACATGAAGCAAATGGAGAAAGAAAAATGAGAAGGGGCCTTCTCATATCGTTTGATATCCTAATAATATTTTTCAATAATTTCTATTCTCTGTGCAAGAGGCAACCGGGGTCTTTTGTTCATGTATTTCCGCAAGTCTTTCTCTCTCTTGCTATTGACTTGAGGTTACAAATGCAGGAACTTATGGACACCATTCTATAAATCACTAACAATCTTGCTGCTAAAGAACTAATTACTTTGACAATCCCCATCTTTTATATCACATTTATTACCAATGATTTTTCTAGGGGATGGGGAGGGAATGAGAAGGAAACACTGAATGCCTTTGTCTCCTTCTCCCTACACAGTGATCAATCTTCAGAATAAAATGAGGCAGGAGATGTCATCCTTCCAGAAGGGATGGGATAAAAGATGGCCTTGCCTAAGCAACTGATTATTACACATTTGCATACAGAGATTTGCAATTTGTACCTATCAACTTGATCCTCTCACTTTCTTTAACATTTTGCTTGGAAGTGAATATTCAGCCATTACTCACTGAACAAAAGCATTTCAGGTGGTCTTGCCAGACTCATCTGTGCTTTTCACCTGACCAGGACAGACCTGCAAGTTCTAGTGTATAAACAGAGCTACCTACAACCACAGAAGTGAGGAATATCACATGCCACTTATGCCAATATAGACTATTAGTCTTTGGAAAATTAGAAACATAAAAGATTTTGTTAATAAGTACTAGGAAAATCATTCAAATTACCATATGCTATGAGATGTTTGGTATTCAGGAAACATAAAATACAAATACCTATTTTCCTCTGCCCTGGACAATACACCTCAAAAATTCAGTTCTGGACAACACATTTGAGGAAACCTATGGTTATGATGCAAAGCATCTGGAGTGGGGCAAAAGAATTCTAAAAATCCTTGAGTCCAAATTATGTATTGATCCCTGATTGATATTTGAGTCTGATCACCTCACATATATTTGCTCACCCATTTTTTAAGAAATAAAAAATAACATTTTAGAAATATATTAAGGATTTGGGTCATATCCTGTAAGGAGTAAATTTATATCTCAATAATAAAAATATTATATTTTATGAAGTTTATTAAATGATCATTAGAAATCAAGGAATAAAGAGGATACAAAATAAAAACCATCTGCCCATGGCTGGTAAGCCATTCTCAAAATCCCCACTCACCACCATCACTGCTGATTGCTGTATCATGCCAAAAATTGTGGGAGGAGTTGCCTCCAGTTAAATACCAATAACATGATCCTGCCAACATGGAGACGCAGGAGAAATTATAGGGAATTTTGGGAAATACTAAGGACTTCTGGGGAATGAAGTCAAAGTTTCAAAATTTCCATTTATACAATACCCTCAAATCATAAATATTTATAAGAAGTCAAATGCTTTCTTGAATCATGATCTATAGATCATCTCTGTTGTTGTCCATGCATTGTTCATTTCTATGTTATTGATCAGTTGTTTCAGTCATGTCTGACTCTCCATGATCCTATTTGGGGTCTTCTTGGCAAGGATATTGAAGTGGTTTTCCATTTCCTTCTCTGACTCATTTTATACATTAATAAACAGGTAAACAGGGTTAAATAACTTGCCCAAGGTCATACAACCAGTAAGTATTTGAGATCACAGAAAAATTCAGATCTTTTGGCCTCTGGATTCTTCACCATATCCTGTGCCACCAAACTCCCCTTTACCCCTAGTTGAGCACTTCTATATAGATATATAATTCTATAAGATTTATTACAGACTCTTTTCCCAGAGATGATTTTCCCCCATGACTATCTGGATCTATTGTTCTCATTTTGTTTCTAAGATCTATACTAGATTTCTGGGTCATGCTACCCACATAATGGTGAACTAGACATCTTCACTGATCCTGATGGCCTCTTGATTCATTTAGGAATTTTGCTCCAGAGATAAGATAATTTCAGGTATATTCGCAATTTAGAACACTAAGTATTTTATACAATATAGCAATGCAAACTGACAATAGAGAACTCTAATCTCCAACCCCTAACATTTTCACTCACAACCACCTTTCACATTCCCATCACATTCCTGGTTGAAGCAGGACTGCATATGACTTGCATAGGTGTTCAATAGAACTCAACTTCACACTCCATCTAGAACCTATTATATTCTGGTTTGTGAATATTACAGAAATGACTTTCCTTTCTCCACTCATTTTCTTTTTTTTTTTTCAAACCTTTACCTTCCATCTTAGAATTGGTTCTCAGGCAGAAAAGTGGCAAAAGACTAATTTGAACCCAGGACCACCCATCTCTAGGCCTGGCTCCCAGTCCACTGAGCTATCCAGCTAATCCCCCACACACATTTATTTTCATCAGGTCACAAGATTATCATTTCAGACATGAAGAGAAAGTTAAAGGTATTTTACTCAAAACTCCTCATTTTCTAGATAATGAAGTAGAGGCAAAAAGGGTTAGATATGCAGGTGCTTCAGATTAATTTTCTATTCATATAACCATAGGCAGTAAATGACAACTATGTAGGTTTTTCAACAAGAAAGACTCCAGATACAAATGTTTCCAAAGAAGAGATGGGGTTTCAGTACCTAAAAGAAAGGAAGAGCAGAGAAAGCAAATTATGAAAAAGCATTCCCCTCCACATACAAATTGTAGGATTTTTTTTATTAAGATGTTCTTTTGTAGGATGAATAAACCACCAATGAAGATGAAATTGAAGTTATCATTTGGAGTTATTTTCCCAATTATGTGCCAATAAATCTGACAATCTAAGTGAAATAAATGAATGTTTCTAAACATTGCAGTTGCCCAGATTAAGAGGAGGAAATAAAATGCTTAAATAACTCTATTTTAGCACAAGAAATTGAATAAGTCATCAATGATCTCCCTAACTATCCTGAGGACCAGATGTGTTCAAAAGAAAATTCTACCAAATATATAAAGAACAATTCATTCCAATAATACAGAAACTATTTGAAAAATATAGGCAAAGAAATTCTACCAGATTTCTTCTATGGCAAAAATATGGTTCTGATAATTAAAACAGGAAGAATAAAAACAGAGAAAATAATCTATAGACCAAATATACTACTATTTACATAAAAATAAAATGTTACCAGATCACATAATTTATCATAAAAATCACATACCATGACCAAGTAGTACTTATACCAGGAATGCAGGGCTAGGTAATATTAAGAAAACTATCACCAAAACTGACTATATCAATAAGAAAACATGATTATATCAATAGATAAAGGAAAAGTTTTGGGTCAAATATTATACTCATTCCTATTAAAAACAATTTGAACAACTAAAAAGCTTAGGAATAAATGGAGCTTTACCTAAAATTATAAATAGTCTCTATTTAAGATTAAGTATTATACTTGAAGCCTTCCTAAGAACATTAGAGGTGAAGGAAAGGTGTCCATTATTACCACTATTTTTCAATATTTATTTAAATTATTTCTATGGCGGTAAGACAAGAAAAAGAAATTGGAGAAATAAAAGTAGGCAAAGAGGAAACAAAACTATCATTCTTTATAAATGAGATGAGTATATGCATAGTGTAAACCTCAAAATTTCTTAGACTTATAAATGTTGGAAATTTCACCATTGGGAAATTTCATACTTGGAAAATTTCTTAGTGATAGTCTATTGGAATGTGAACCCAATTGACAAGGGAGGTTCCTCTTCCTCCTTTCTTAAGATTACTTTAGGATAGAAACCTTTTGCTGAACAATGGAAAGGGCTTTGACCTATGCTTAAGCATAGAACAGGAATTTCTTTGAGTCATTATTGATTTTAGAATTGATACAATAGAGATACCTGGAATGACAGAACCAGGTCTTGGAAATTACAATCTCCACCCTACTCAGTCCTAACAGGATTTAGGAAGGGCTGCAGCATAGATCAAGATTTAATTATTTGAGAATATGACCTTCAACAGACATGTGCAAAGCCACAGACCTCTGGGCGGTCCTGGGTTAAGGTAGAGCCACCATTGGCACAGGGAAGACATGGACAGTGATTGGTAGATGTGAGAACTGAGGGGAGGGAACTTGGATGTTTTCCTTAAAGATAGCAGGGTCAGAGGACTGGTTGGTTGGTTGGAGAGTTTTGGCTCTGAGTGGTTGGAGAGGTGCTCTGAGAAGCTTGCTCTGAAGGAAGCTGGAGGTGGAGGCCCCTGAGACTGTTTCTCCATTTTGGTCACGTGAGTAATAGGGACTGATCTCCTTTCTTTGCCCCAGCTATCTAAGGGCTTGGGCCTTTTGGCCCAGCCTAAACAGAAGGGGTATTTAAGCCCTATTCCCTTCTCTCCCTTTTCTCTCTCCCTCTCTCTCTCTATCTCTAATACCTTTCTTTATCCTGTTTGTAATTAAACTTTATAAAAGGTTGACTGCTGATGACTTGAGTTTTCATTTAGGAATTACATAGCTGAATTCCTTGGCGACCTTAAATTAATATATATCAGTCTTTTAAAGTGATTTCCATGTCACAATAGAAAATTCTAAAAATATCAACTACAATCAGTCATAACAATTAACAATTTTAGTAAAGTTCCAGGATAACATAATCCCACACAAATCATCAGCATTTCTACATATACTCCCAACAAAGTCCATCAAGAAGAGAGAAAGAAATTAAATTTAAAATAATTGTAGGCAGTATCAAATATTCAGGAGTCTACCTTCCAAAACAAACCCAGGAGATATATGAACATGATTACAAAATACTTTTCACACAAATTAAGTCAGATATAAACAACTGGAGAATAATAATTGCTCAAATATTGGCTGAGGCAATATAATAAAAACAATTTTATCTAATATTATTTACTTATTCAATGCCATAATGAACAAAATATTAAAGAATTATTTTATTGAGCTAGAAAATACAATAAATATAATACAATTCATCTGACAGAAAAAAGTCAAGAATATGAAAGGAATGAATGTGAACAAAAATGAGGGAAGGCACTTTTAAAGTACTAGAATTTAAACTATATTGGAAAGTGGTAAGTATCAAAATACTCTGGTTTTGAGTAAGAAATAGAATTGTGGATGAGTGGAACAGTGGAATTAGGTATACAATACACAGTAGTAAATGGCCTTAATTATTTAGTAATTGATAAACTAAAAGATCCAGACATTGGAGGTAAGTACTTATAATTTGATAATAATTGCTGGGAAAACTGGAAATAAGTTTAGCAGAAACTAGGTACAGAACAAAATCTCACATCCTATATCAAGGAAATGTCAAAATGAGTGTACGGTTTAGATATTAAAGGCAATATTATAAGCAAATTAGGGAAGCATGGAAAATACTACCTGTCAGATCTATCGATAATAGAACAGTTTATGATCAAAGATGAGCTAGAAAATATCATGAGGAATTCCAGAGGCGGAGTCAAGATGGCTGCTTAACAAGCCGCAAAAGTTCAGACCTGGGAAGACCCTTCCTTACCAATTACAGACTGAATGCTCCTAAGACACCGAAATTCAAGCTGAGCAACAGGACAGAGGCGGGGAATCCTCCTTCTGGCCCCAAATCAAAAGGTACACCCCCCAAAAGCCAGAACCCGAGAATACTCGGGTCTAAGGGGAGGGCAGAGGGAAGGTCCCAGGACCCATACCCCCCAACCCAGAGGGCTGAGCCCCCAGTGGCAGCATGAACCTCTGAGTGGGCAAAGGTGCTGGTTTGCAGGGTCTACCTTGTGAGCAGTGGGGCACCGGGCACCGAGTGTCCAGCATGGACAGTGGGGAGGAAGCCAGGGAGAGACCTGGGCCATGGCTGGGTCCCTCCATCAGACTCCAGTCTCACCATTGCCTCGGGGCACATCTAGACCAATCCAGTTGAGCCTAATCCCATCAGGACTCCTCAGAGCTCAGGGAGGCTGGCAAAGGCACTGGGGAACCTTGCAGACAGCGGAGAAGCAGCTGGAGAGATTTTTTAAGATATTCAATAAGTTAAAATGATATGTATCCCTATAAGAAAAGAGGTCATTGGTAACTCTTAAAAACTGTTGTTATTGCCTGGGCAGCAAAAAGAAGTACACTTAGAGGGAATAGTGACAAACTGTATAGGATGAAAGGAAACAACATAAATAGGTATATAGATATATGCATGCAAAAATACATATGCATGAGTATATATTTATGAGTATATATATATGAGTGTATATATATTTTATATATATATATATATATATATATATAAAAGATTTTGTACAAACAAAACCAATGTAACTAAAATCGGAAGGGAAGCAACAAATTGGGAAACAATCTTCATAAAAACCTCTGACAAAGGTTTAATTACTCAAATTTACCAAGAGTTAAATCAATTGTACAAAAAATCAAGCCATTCTCCAATTGATAAATGGGCAACGGACATGAACAGGCAGTTCTCAGCCAAAGAAATTAAAACTATTAATAAACACATGAAAAAATGTTCTACATTTCTTATAATCAGAGAGATGCAAATCAAAACAACTCAGAGGCATTACCTCACACCTAGCAGATTGGCTAACATGACAGCTATGGAAAGTAATGAATGCTGGAGGGGATGTGGTAAAGTAGGGACACTAATTCATTGCTGGTGGAGTTGTAAATTGATCCAACCATTCTGGAGGACAATTTGGAACTATGCCCAAAGGGCAATAAAAGACTATCTGCTCTTTGATCCAGCCATAGCACTGCTGGGTTTGTACCCCAAAGAGATAATAAGGAAAAAGACTTGTACAAGAATAGTCATAGCTGCGCTCTTTGTGGTGGCCAAAAATTGGAAAACGAGGGGATGCCCTTCAATTGGGGAATGGCTGAACAAATTGTGGTATATGTTGGTGATGGAATATTATTGTGCAAAAAGGAATAATAAAGTGGAGGAATTCCATGGAGACTGGAACAATGTCCAGGAAGTGACGCAGAGCGAAAGGAGCAGAACCCGGAAAACATTATACACAGAGACTGATATACTGTGGTACAATTGAAGGTCATGGACTTCTCCATTGGTGTCAATGCAATGTCCCTGAACAATCTGCAGGGATCTAAAAAACACTATCCACAAGCAGAGAATAAACTGTGGGAGTAAAAACACTGATGAAAAGCAACTGCTTGACTGCAGGGGTGGAGGGGATATGACTGAGGAGAGACTCTAAATGAACACTCTAATGCAAATACCAACAACATGGAAATGGGTTCAAATCAAGAACACATGTGATACCCAGTGAAATCGCGCATCAGCTATGGGAGAGGTGGGGGGGGGAGGGAAGAAAAGAAATGATCTTTGTTTCTAATGAATAATGTTTGGAAATGACCAAATAAAATAATGTTAAAAATTAAAAAAAAAGAAGAAAATATCATGAGAAGTCAAATAGATAAATTTGATTATATGAATTTAGCATATTTATGTCAAGAAAACCAATGCAGTGAAGATCAGAAGGAAAGCATGAAACTGGGAAGGGGGGCAATTTTCACAGTAAGAGTCTCTAATAAACTCCTAATTTCTCAAATATGTAGAGAACTGAATGAAATTTACAAATATAAGTGGTATTCTCCAATTGCTAAATGGTCAAAGGATATGAACAGGTTGTTTTTAGAAGAAGAAATAAAATGCAATATAGTCGTATTAAAAGTTCTAAATCACTGGATTAGGGAAACACAAATTAAATTGTTTGATATTACCTTACACCTATCAGATTTTCTAACATGATCAAAAAAGAATGGACAAGTACTGGGAGAAATGTCAAAAAATTGGGAAACTAATGCACTATTGGTGAAGTTTGAACTGATTCAACTGTTCTGGAAAACAATTTGGAACTATGCCGAGAAGGGCTGTAAAAATGTATATCCTTTGACCCAGCAATACCACTGCTACCTCTATATCCCAATGAGATCAAAGAAAAGGAGTCTCTTTATATACAGAAATATTTATAGCAGCTCTTTTTGTAGAAGCAGAGAATCAGAAATTGAGGGGATGCCTATAAATTGGGGAAAGACTTCACAGGTTATGGCATGTGATTTTGATGGAATGCTCTTCTGCTAAAAGAAATAACTATTGAGAAAGTCCCAGAGAGATTTATATGAACTGATGAAAAATGAAATGAGCAGAACTCGAAGAACAATAATCAATATTATAAGGATGATCTACCATGAAGATAGGTTATATGATTTCCCCAGTGTTCCAGAGTGTCCGAGGCAGGATTCAAACCCAGGTCACCCTGAGGCCAAGTTCTAATATCTAGTTACTACACTATCTTGTTGTCTAATGTATATGTTAAAAATACAAATACAGAAAAATTGAAACCAGGGTAGATAGGAAAGTTTGCTGACCAGTAAGGGACAGTCCTATGAGAATAGTTCAAGGAGAGGAAAAACTCAGAATCAATAAAGTCTGGTAAGAAAAAAGAATAAGATATTGTTTTCATTGGCCCCAGAGGGAAAAACAAGAAGTAACAAATAAAGATAATAAGGAGACATTTTAGCCCAGGAAAATTCCTTGGAACACCCTCTTAAAATATTCTTCCATGTTAATAACAACTTAACTAACATGTTTCATGTGTGCGTGTTGTAGATCAGTATTCTTGTTGGGTATGTGTCAAGGAATCTGGCTTCTATGTTGCCTTTCAAATTTGTGCTTCTCTGATTCTAGGATTTCTTTGTTTCCAGTGATTTAATTAATTCAGAACCTACCCATGAATTATTGTCTTGACAGCACTTCTCACCTTATTATAACTTGATTATGAATCTTTTTAAAATTCTTTGGTTAAACCTAGGTAAAATTTATATAGAGAAAGTCTGGTTTTCCAGTCCAATGAGGAATTCATTTTTGTGTAGATCCTTATCAAGAAAGGGATTTATAGGAAATATATTTTAATTTGTTTTTCCACTTAGCTGAAAAGAGAATGAAGCATGATGGTAGAAACCACTTAAGAATAAGAAAGCCCATAAACATGGAAGTCTTGAGAGTGAATCCCACCAATGTATTTCAAGAGTAGGGCACTTAAGCCCCAAACTAAAAGTCATCATTAGTGTCTAAAACATTTAGTGGCTTAAATACTTATGAAGTGATTTGCCTGGACAGAATTTGCAGCCATTTGGGGACCTGGTGAATTTATCTCCTCTCTACTTTTCCACTGCTTGTCTCACTTTTAACTGGTGAATTGGCCTAAAAATAACAGAATCTACTCGCTCCTTTTTCCTGAAAATCAGGAATTTGCCCTTCTCCACAATCATGCAGCAGTCCTAGGTCGTGTGTTGGAAAGCACATTGGCCTTTCTCTAAAGAAAAGGGGGAAATCCTTTGGTAAGCTATAAACTCAATGAGATGTTAACTCCCCAGAGTTTAGAAGAAAAATTGAATTCTTCCCTTCCCTATTTTACACTTGGCTGTGCTAGTATAAATATATCTGACTTTTCAGGAAGCATATCAGGACATTTGATTGCCTATCACAACAATTTGTTTCTTCCAAGTAGCTTTTATTAGAGTATGTGGCAGTTAGAAGATGAACACACTACAATTAAAAGGGTCCACTAAGCATAGTCCATTATGACAACTTGAGAAAGGTAAGGAAGAACTCTCAGAAAATTCCATTTTTCCCCAAATAAGCAAAGTGATTAATTAGAAATGAATCCTAGGCATTCTCATTTTTTATTTTCCTTTGAAATTTAACAGAAACAATACAGTGCACCAAGAAACTAGGGTAGGACAAAGGAAGATATATGCTGCCTATTGATTTTTTTCAGGACTAGTTGGACAGCAAAAGTCATTTAGCCAAATAATTTTAGTAATATTGATATAGTAATAATACTACTAATAATGGTTATTTCTCTTAGTATTTTACTTGTCTACCTAGGCTCAATGGAGCCAGGATACCATTTGTATCAGAGGAGGGATTGGCAAGTGAATTGGACATGTCAGCCTCTCCTTTGCCTCTGATTTTCAGGTTTAGTCATAAAAGAGTGATTTGATATTGCCAGTGGCAATCTCCTAATGAGTACCATGGAGAGAGTCACAGTACTTTTAAGATTCCATTACTTGTTGAAATGTTACTACTGTCTTTAAATCTGAAACTTAGCAAAATATATCAATATGCAGGTGGGTGGGATAATGGACACCAAAGGAAGGGTCAAATCTACAGGAAATCTATTGATTTTTTTTTCAGGCATAAGGCAGGTATTTATTTCCTACCCACAAAAATGATGGTAAATACAAAAGGCTTTTTAAAGCACTCATTGTCAGAAAAAACAAAAGTATAGAAGTGGCATTAATAACTATCACTGAGTTTAAAAATGATCTGAATATAAGCATTTGCTGAATAGGCATTTTACATTTCACTTGTATTTTGTTAGATTTAAAATGGTTGAGGTCTTAAACTGTAGTGATTAAAATAGTGGAAGATATAAATTGTGATAGATATAAGAGAGGGTGAGTAAATTTGACTACAGAAAATATGTTTCACTACAGTGTCTTGGTTTTTAAATCAAATATAAGGTGGTCACCAGGGAAATATTCCCAATTATTCAAATACCCAAGTCAACTGGGTTTATAGAGATTTTAATTAATACAAATGTGGAATTAAAGAAAAGAGAGAAAGAGAGAAAAAGGAAATAAGTATGAAGGGCCTTAAGCCAACATGGCCTAGACCTGAGTCTTAAGAGAGAGGGATCAGTCAGTCAGTCTTTTAACACTCACCTCAAGGTCTGTCTAAGCAAGGATTCTAGTGACACCAGGCCAGCTCCATCTCAGCTGACTTCACCAGAGAGAGTTCCAGCCAGAGTCCTCCTTAAAGAGCCTTCCAGCCAGAGACTGTTCCAAAGGGCCTCTCTCCAGAGCCTCCAGAGGGACAGAGACCCCTCAGAGGAACTCCAGCGAGACCTCCTTAGAGATTGTCCTCCAAGAGCTTCCCTTCTCCAGAGCCTTTCTCAAGAGATTCTTCCCAAGTGATCCTCATCAGAGATCCTCCAAAAGAATTGTTCCTCAAGAGATTCTGCTTTTTCTTATATAGGGGATTTTCTCCTATGTCACCTCCCCTAAGTCCTTACATCTACCAATCACTGTAGACGTTTTCCAAATGACTGCCCATCTGAATTCCTGCTAAGCCGACAAATCTCCTCAGTAAGTCTGAACCAGTGAAAACACAGCTGAGTCAACTAATCTCATTAAGGGAAAACTTGCCCGACCCTTTTAGGTACCTAGCATCTCCTATCAATTCTAAAAAACAGGCATGGCTCAAAGAACTCCTTGCCTTATAAGCATGGGTCCAAGTACTTTCATTGTTTAGCAAAGAGTTTTCTCCCCTAAAGCAATCTTAAGTACGGGTGGAGTAGAGGTCCTCCCATAGCAAGGAGTTTTCTCATCAAAATGGGGAATGTTCCCAGTCCAATGGGGAAATTTTTAACATTCATAAGTCTAAGATAAATTTCAAGGTTTACAATTTCACCTAGGATTTGCATGGTTCCTTTCAAGAGAGATGTTTTCTGGCAAACCAAGCTAGAGGTCTTACTCATCATCTGGTTGGTATGCCATCTCTTAAAATAACAAAAAAAAGTTTTAAGTTAGCAAAGTCAGCAAAACTAGTTAACACATCAAACATATCTTAGAATATATTTTATATTCTTCACCCATAGTTTCTCACCTCTTCAAAGAAGGGAGGAAGGTGCGTTTTCTCACATTGGTAATCCTGATTTTAATGAAACAACTGGTGGACTTATAGAGAAATGGATTGACATTCATTGCTGGTAGAATTGTAAACTTGTAAATTTTGGACAGTGATCTGGCAGAAAGCAACAAAAAATCATTAAAATAATCATATCCTTTAATTGAATATGTCCATTGTTGGTGAATTTATCTTAAAATTGTTATTAAAAACAAAGCAAGACATTCAAAAATGGCAGAACTACATATAATTGCATTCTTTTAAAAATACTTATTTCAGTTACACATAGAAACTTTTTTCTTGTTTACATCTGGTTTATTCTTTGATTTAATTGATTAACTTAATGCAGAATCCAGGTAAGTTTCACTCATAAATGAGAAAACTGAGTCTAGGAAAAAAGGTTTTATTTTTACCCACAAAGCACACATAATGGCACTCAAGTCTAGAGTTTAAATCTTTTAGCTCTCATTCATTATTCTGTATAGGATGCTATTAGGTTAGGCCACTGAACAAAAATCTTTCCTGGGCCAAGAAAAGATGGATAGTTAGATGTTAATGATGATGATTATATTTATGATATTGGTGTTATTGATGTTGTTGATGATGATGTTCATGATATTGATGTTATTGATATTGTTGTAGATGTGGTTATTGTTGATGATGTTGATGATGATGATTGAATTTGGAGTTGGAGATTTTCCTTCCATTTGAACCTTTCTGATCCTTCCCACTGAAATGATTAAAATTTTCTTGGAGACTGTTTCCAACCTCTTTCACCTTTCCATTGCATTGGTCTCCCTGTGCCCCTCTCCCCATGCACTTCTTTATGAAATATAAAATTACCTCATTTTATTTCTTTTTCCCATTTCTCTTAGTATTATCTTCTTTTTTACCCCTAGTTGATATATATATAAACATATATGTAAATAAATATGTATATTTATATATTTTGTCAGTTCATCCTATACAGTTTCTCACTGTTCCCTCTAAGTATACTTCTTCTAACTACCTTGATGATTATAACAATTTTTAAGATTTATCAATATCATCTTTACTTATAGAAATACAAATCATTTGAACTCACCATCTGATAAGTATATCTCACAATTGTTTTGATTTGCATTTCTAATAAATAATTATTTAAAGCATTTTTTCATATAATTACAGATAGCTTTGATTTCTTCATCCAAAAACTATTCATATCATTTGTCATTTGGAAAATGCCTCATATTCTTGTATATTTGATGAAGTTCTCTCTAGAATTTAGATATGAGCCCTTAATTCAATAAATTATCTAAATTTTCCCTCAAATTATTGCTTTCCTTTTAATTATTGCTTTCCTTTTAATCATAACTACATAAGTTTTATTTTTATAAAATCTTTCAATTTAATGTATTCAAAATTATCCCTTATATATTTCACAATTCTTTCTATCTCTTGTTTACTCACAAACTCTTTTCCTATTCATAAACCTGATAGATATTTTCCCTGTTCAAATTTTTTAAAAGAATGCCTCCTTTTCTCCCTAGGTCATGTACCTATTTGATCTTGGTAAAGGGAATATGATCTAGTTTCAGATAAACTGCTTTCCAGATTTCTAAACAATTTTTACCAAATAGTGAATTCTTATTACCTTTATGAAACAAAAATTTACTCTTAATTTTATGACATCTATTTTCTTAGCCAGTAACATATCATTTTGATCATAATTGCCTTATCAATTAATTGAAATCTTATACTATTAGACATCTTTTCTTAATATTTCTTCACTATTTTCTTGATACTCTTGACCTTTTTCCAAATGAATTTTTTTATTATTTTTTCTAGTTCAATAAAATATTTTTTTACAATTTAATTGAGATGACATTGAATAAGCACATTAGTATAAGTAGGATTGTCATTTTAATTATATTGGCTCTTTCCACCCATGAACAATTAATAATTTTTCTAATTATTTAAATTTGCCTTTATTTGTATAAAAAGTATCTTATAATTATGTTCATATAATTTCTAGATTTGTTTTGGAAGATATACTCCTATCATTTTCCATCATACTCTTGTAGCAAAAGTCAAGTAAGTGTCATGTTTTCCAATGGTTTCCCTCTGAAAATTTTACAAATATTAAACAATGTTTATAACTGAAACACATCAATCGAATCATAGCATAAATCTCAGAGGTGAATTTATCATGTACCTGCACATGAAGTCTCTCTAAATCATTCCAGTGAGTGGCCTTCCAACATTTGTCTTAAAGGAAAAGAATGAAAGAAGGAACAAGAAGCCAGTGCTTCTTAAGAAAGCCCATTCCATTCATGGATGGCTATCGTTTTTTGTTTAAAAAATTTTCCCCTCTTGGATCAATTCTCAATGTCTTCTGACAACTTCTAACTATTACTCTGGCTTCTGACTTCTGAGGTAAATAAGAACAAGTCTTACACCAATTTCATAACCCTTTAAAACACTGGAAGACAGTTACCATATTTTCTTTATTCCAAGTTTTCTCTTCCCCATCATAAACACTCCCAGATAAATAATAGACTGCTTTTCTTATGCCATTGAATCTAATATTTTTGTCATACTATTGTTTTTTTCTGTATGCTTTCCAACTGCTTATGGATATCTATAAGTTATGGTACTCTAAACTATAGAGTATACTTCATTTGTGGTCTAAGAAAAGTAAAACAGAGAATATAGAGAAACTGAGCTACAGGAAAATGAAGAAACTACCTCAAGTTTTCCAGTAAATTAGAAATATTCAAATGTATATAAAGATACAGGGGGAAATGATTTAATTTCACTTCAACAAACTAAACCTGTATTCAAATTTTCATATCTAATTTGCAAGACAGAATTTCAGAATCAATAGTGGACCACAGTGAGCTAATCAGTACATACTTAAATAATCATATTTATGCAATTGAATCACACAACTTCAGTGTTATAAGAGGTTTCATCAGTCATATGAAGAAAAAAGAAACTTTCACCTCTAAAACACTACAAAAAAGAATATTCAGTCCAAGCTTACATAATGACAATAAAGAGAGCCCCTGCTTATCTAAGCAGTTCCACACTTTTATACAGTTCATTATTTAATTTAAAATTTTAACACTTCTCTCTCTCTGTCTCTCTGTCTCTCTGTCTCTCTGTCTCTCTGTCTCTCTCTCTCTCTCTCTCTCTCTCTCTCTCTTTCTTTCTCTCTCCCTGACTCTTTTTCTCCTCTGTCTCTGTTTCTGTCTCTGACTGTGTCTGTGTCTATCACTGTCTGTCTGTCTGTCTCTCTCATCCAATCTCATTTATGAGTTCATCTATCACCTCTAAATAGACTCATCTATATAACCAGCCTCAATCTTTTCACCCCAAATATCAGTACTACATCATTAATTACCTTTCAGATATTTCAAAATTTGTCCTAGAAAACTCAAAACTCAATATATCTAAAATGAAATTCATTACCTTTCTCTCGAAGCCCTTTCTCTTCTAAGTTTCCTATTTCTGTCAAAAGATCACCATCCTTTCAATTTCTAAGGTTCATAGTTTCAGCATTATCCTTGACTTTTCCTTCTCCTTCACCCTTCAAATACAATCAGTTGTCAAATCTTTCCTTTTTTACCTTCACATCTCTCACATTTGACCCTTTCTCACCATTCACAGAGCTAACACCTTAGTGCAAGTCCTCATCACCTGTGCCCTAGATATTTTCAACAGCTTACTAATTTGTCTACCTGACTCATCTCTTCACACTGTAATCCATCCTACACACTGCTGTCAAAATAATTTTCCTTAAGCATAGATCTGACCATATAACTTCTCTATTCAAGCAACTCAGTGTGATCCTATAGTCTCTAAGATAAAATACAAATTTCTCTGTTTAGCTTTGACTGTCCTCTAAAACAATATCCCAACCCTCCTTTCCAGACTCATTGTACATGACTTCTCATCATTCATCCAAACTGTCCTCCTCTTTTTTTCCTCACTCATGACCCATATTTCTCACCTCTCTGTTTTTGTACTATCTCCTATACTTAAAATGAATAGTCTTCTTACTGCTTTTGTATAGTCTTCTTTTGTTTGTTGTTCAGATAACATATTTTTAATGAAGCCTTTCCAAGTTTCCCCCCCCACTTCTAATGCCCTTTTCCCCAAATTCCCTTATATTTAACATTTATATATATATATATATATATATATATATATATATATGTATAGAGCTACATATTCACACCCATGAATATATGTGTGCATACATGTAGATTTATTTACTTTATGTGCATGTTCTGAGTATAATATATGTACACATATATGTATTTGTGTATGCTTGCATGCACATACTTTTTTCTTTTGTTTTCTAAAACCTTGCCTCTCATCTTATACTTAATACTATGTATCGGTTCCAAGGCAGAAGAGTGGTTAGAACTAGGCAATGGGGTCCAGGGTGACAAAGCTGGGAAGTGTCTGAGGCCAGAACCTAGGACCTCCCATCTCTAGGCCTGGCTCTCAATCCACTAAGCCACCTGTTTGTTCCTCTTCTTTTACATTACTTTTTTCTTTAAATTTATAGTTAGAATTCTATTTCCAGGAACTCTCTTTCCCAGCAAGCCAGTTATGTATCTACATTGCATACTAACATAGAGAAATATGTTTTGTGTAGCTCCATTATCACAAGCTCTTCTCCCAGAAATGCAGCTCTGGTGGTTGGATGAGTGCCAGGCAGGAGACTTTTTCTCATGTGGTTCTACTCGGGATTTTATGTTTTGTTCTTTTACTTCTACTTCAAATGATTATTAATAAATTTTATAAAATATAATACTTGGAGTCATTGGATATTAATTTAAATTTTATAAAATATATTTGCTATCTCCCTCATTCAAATGTAAGGGTTATTTCACTATTTGTGCTTTGATTCTCAGTGTGTAACATACTGGATGAAATGTAGTAAGTGCTTATAATATATATTTGTTGATGGATTGAATGATTTTTTTCCCTTTAAGAGGAAAAAAAAGGAATGAATGATTACATTGGGTACTAATTAAGAGGGAAAAATTGAATACGATTAGTAAAAGGAACTTGTCAGAGAAAATCTTAGGCATATATACCTGAGAAATACTCTGTCACATGTTCTAGACAGTGTACCTTGGAATAGAAACACATTAGAATTTAAATAAGCCTTAATCAATATTTTCCTTAAATATATTGACAATCTATCAGCCACTTGCACCCTGTCTCATCAGGTAGTTCCCAGTTATCTAGGTTAAATAAATGAACAGTTTATGGAAAAACATTCTAGTAAATGTCAAAATGTTATTTACAAGAATAATTATACATTCTTCTGTTTCCTGGGCTTACTTTAAACGTTTACTACTCCCCAAACCCAAGGAGTGCCATTCAAACATCAAAGTCACAAGACCAGACTCATACTCCATTGTGGTACTCCTTTACTTGTGGCCAAGGGGTTCTATTAAGTCTTTGGTCTGAATGGCAGGATAGGAACATGCATTATATTGTTATTTAGGGACTATAGGGCCCATTACTGCAATTGAAGTGGTAACGATCATTTCCTCTTATACTAAAGGACAAAAGTAACTGCAATTTCCTATGAAATGTGAAGTGAACACGCATGTTCAGGGATAGATATGTGAAGATCTTTGTGGAATACTCTAAATAAAATGGGAGAGGACAATGCTGGAATAAATGATTAAATGAATAAATGAACAAATAAGACATTAAAGTATTTATTGTATATGAAGCCCTATGCAAAGCTCTGGGGAGACAAATAGAAAATTAATATTCCCTAATCTCAATGAATTCACATTCTAGGCACAGAGATAATATACATAGAAAGTTTTAGAGGCATCAGATGGCAAAGTTTCATGGTCCTTAGGGTACAATGACAAAGCAGATATTAGTGTCTTCTTTAATGTCATCTTCACTTATAAAACCATCATTTTCTGATTCTGAATTATTTGATGGTGGATAAGACTTTGATAGTAAAATCTTTTTTCAATAAATGTTGCTATAATACTTTTACTTGCCAGACAAATTTTTACAGGGTTGCAGACAGATGTCTGGACACATAACTTTCATGAAAACTAGGATTCAGGGTCTTTAATTGTCTCTATTAGGTTCTAAAGATAGATGGTAGTCAGAGAGGAAGCTTTTCATATCTTGCATACATTACCAACCTCCGTTCTCCCCAATGCAGTATACTATTGCTTCAAGTCTGCTCTCTTGTGCCCTATGAATGACAGGTAGAAAAGATTTTTCTTTCTCTGGAGAAGCCACTTTCCTAGATGATAGCTATGGTGGCTGGTCTGGAAGTAGGACCAGTGGCTTGAAAAAATATATATATTATACACTTCCACCCTCAAGGCTTCTGTGCTTTTCAATCTGTGGGTAGCAATTGGGTAACAAATGTTATTTGTGGTAATGAGGAAGGTGATTTCCTTCTCCATAGGATTATTCTCTTACTGATGCCATTAGGAATCAGTCTAGAAGTGACTTTCGTGGTTTGGGGGACACCGTTCTTCCCCACACTCTTGGGCTCAGGGCTCTGACTATCTTCATCAGCAGGCTAATTAGAAATGGTAGTCATAGTGGGGCTAGTGATGGCTTCCCTTTCCTGGGGCATTCAGTCCACTTATCGCCCTGCTCCATTACTTAGGAAGCAATAATTTACTTTGAAAAATAATTCAGTGTTTTACCTGTGCTTATCCTTGTGGGGAACATAGGGAAACATATCATCTTTGCTCTAGATGAAACAGTGCATAGAGTGCTGAGTCTGGAGTCAGGAAGAACTGAGTTCAAATGTGACCTAGACCCATACTAATTGTGGGACTTTACACAAGACATTTAATTTTTATCTATCTCGACTATAAAATATAGTAGTAATTATGCCTACTTCCTACAGATATTTTGAGCATCAAATGAGATATTTTTTAAAGTTCTAAGCAGAGTGCCTGGCACATAGTAGGTGTTTAATAAATGTTACCTTTCTTCTTTCCTTCAAGGTTACTTTGAAGGAGTCATTTCATTTGGGCCACTTTTCTAGATCTCTCATATATAGGCCACCTTCCCACCTATACATACATGCTTTAAGTGCCTCATGCCATCAGTTATATCATTGTTTATTGTGTGCAACATTTCCTTCATTAAATAGGAAGCTCTGTAAGGGTAAGACTGTCATATATAGAGATAGAGATATTTTAAAAATTAAATCTCTAATAATAAAAACATAGTTTAGGAGGTTTATTAAATATCATTAGAAATCAAGGAATAAAGAGGGTACAAAATAAAAACCATGTGCCCATGGCTGATCAGGCAGTTCAAACATCAGCCTTACCACTACCAAGCTCAGGACTGGAAATAAAGAGGTGGGACCTTCTATGTCCCCGCCTAATATCCCCTATCTACAGGAAGTACACAATGACAGGAAGTCAATGGGTTCTTGGGAACTGTAGTTCTTTTTTTAGGGTAACAGATTTTCAATTATACAATATAGCTATAGATATAGATATAGATATCTTTCTATCTGCTGAGTATAGTATAGGACTGTGGGTTTTGAAAAGACCATGATGGAACTACATTCCCCAGGATGCCCCAAGGTCCCCTCCCCACTACTTCCTGGCATGGGATTGGTCTATAAAAGGACCAAGCCCACACCAGGGAGGGACCTTTGATTTCAGACTTGGAGCCCAGAGCTGCAGAGGAGAGGGAGAGCAGAGCTTTTGTCTGGAGCAAAGGTCATTTTTTCTTTATTAAAGATTTGTTTCCTCTGGACTTTCTCTACTGTTTCTTTATGTTTTGATCATCACAATATGAAGGGACAAAGGACCTTCAAAACCTAGAAGTAAATAGGAACCCCCATGTTCCCCCAAGTCTCCTGGGCTCCCTGCCCTTCCCGCCCACACAAAAGGAGGAAAGCCACTTTCTAGCCGCTCTCTTCCCACCAAGGCTGATCTCTCAATCCTTTCAGCCTTTTTACTCCAGCCTAGCTTCAGACCACCTTCTGAGATCTCTCTCATTTTTTTCTCCTTGGACCCCCTGCTGAGATGTCTTCCCTTTTTTAGACCCCTGCAGAGCTGAGCTCTTTTCCCCTCCAAATCCTCTGGTTGACCCCCTCTCTCCTTGCTTTCCCACCATCCTCCTTCCCCTCCTCCTCTACCTTTTCCTCCACCATGCTACCACTGCTGCTCTTCCAGCTTGCCCCAGATCTGGATCTTCCCTGATCATCCCAGATCCAAATCTCCTCTGTTTTCTCCATCCTTCTTTTTTCTTTCCCAGATTCTTCCTGCTTCTTGCTACTCTCTCTCTCTTTTCCTCTCTCTCTCTCTTCCTGTCTTGCCCCACCCAACTGAGACTCTCCACTCAGGAGCTCAGTCCCATCACCTCCCTCACTTTATCCTGGAGGCCACCTGCCCTCATTGACTGTGGCTTGCACTTGGCTCCAGCCAGCAATCTCCAGGCTCCCACTGCTCCTGATCCTGCCTGATATCTGCCCAGCCTGCAGCTTCTACTTGACTGTAACCTGACCCCCTGCTGAGAGTCCTTAAGAAGCAGGTAAGGTATACATCCTTTCCCCAACCTGCTAGCACAGAGGGCACTGTTTATGATTGTAGCCAAACTCTTCTCCCACCCATGAGGTATATATTTTTTTCTTTCTCTTCTTAAACACTCCCCCAGCCCTGTGCCAAACTTCCAGTTTCCTGCCCAACCTCATCCCTAGGCTCCTGCCTGAGGGCAGTTTGTACCTGCACCAGGCACAGGGGGTTTCCTGTTTTTATTTTGTTCTGTTATAGCTGCAACTAAGACACAATGTTGGAAAATATATTTGCAACCTTAATGCACAGCCTTTTGTCACCAGAGGTTTTTGAAAACCTTAGGGATTCAGACTGGATTTTTCTTTTTTACTAATCTTAGAAGTTTTTTTTTTTTAAAGAAACCTCAACAATAAACACCAAATGGCTAGTCTGCTTAATAAGAAGTTCCAACTGTAGACGCAAATGGAAGTTTTAAAGAGTTCCTTGTCTGGTCTCCAGATACAATAGAAAGATCCCTCTTCACCTATGTCTCAGAGGGAAGATCTTTCCTTACCTGTACCTCAGGTAGAATTTCTCCTCTCTTGTCTTGTCTAGCTCCTGGCGACCCTGCCCTCCCCTGTCCCTTCTTCCAGTACCCTACCCTCTCCTGTCCCTTGTCTTAGCCCTTAGTCCTGCCCATCCCCAGACCCAGCTCCTCCCTTTCCTCTCCTCTCACCCTTCCCCTTACTTTCTCGGTATCAACATAGACATCCACTATAAAGACAAGAACTATGACTGATTCATATGTAGTGCTTTTCCCATTAAGGGAAATGTCCACATGAAGGAAAAATGGGAACATGGTGACCTTAAGGCACCATAAGCCTTTTACTCCCCAGGATATAAAAAAATTTAAAAGAAATGTCCCCTTTTTTGAGGATGAGCCAATTGTCACTACTAAGACACTGGACAATATATTCTGCATGCCAGGAAGTACAAAACTTGCTTCAGGCCTTTTTCACTGAACTGGAGAAGAGCAAAATTATTTTTATTGTTAATAAAGGCCAAGGAAGGAATGTGATTCATTGGCCAGATCAGAAACCGAAATGGGTTGTTAATGAAGAAGGAGAATATTTGTAGCTTTACCATGCCAGGGAGGCATTGCTAAAGGTAATATGAGAATGCACCGATAGGCCAGATACATGGACCAAGTTAGAGAGCCTTAAGCAATTGGAAGATGAGTCACCCACCAAATTTATGGATAGACATATTGAACTGGGAGGAAGGTACATAGACCTTGACCTTACTAAAGAAAGGGATGTATGGCAAATAAGGAGGCAGTTTGTAAACAACTGTTGCAAAGTGATCTGGGAATATTTTGAGACAAATTGACCAAACTGGTCTAATATGGACCTTGAGGAATTGTGCAGGGTCACAGTGTATGTATCAAAAATCCATGAACAAAAAAAATGTCAAAACAAATTATTTGGTAGCAAAATTTTGGAAAGAACTGAAAACATTAACTGAAAGTCTTGATAAACAAGAGAAAGAAGGTTAAAAAGTGGCCATTGCCCCTTTGCAGGAATCTATACATTAATCACTCATATGTAACTTCTGTGCAAAAAGGAATCACATAATGATGAACTGTAAGAATTGAAAATAAGCATTTAGGAATAATAGCTTTAGAAATAATAACTTCAGAAATTACAACTATAGAAATAATAACAATTATGGAAAAATACTCCACATCCAACTCCAAACCAGGCAAATGATAACTCACACCAAAATACCCAACAAAAATATCTAAAGTGGAGCTCATCCATGCTATACTCAGTGTGAGATTGCCCCTTAGCCTAAAGGAGCCCAAAGAAATTCCCCAAACATACCAAATACCAAAATATCTTTATGAAAGTGTGAGATGGGGAAAAGGCACTGGAATCAGTGGCAGAAACTGAAAAGGAACATTTCCCTTCCAACAAAATATTGCAAGTATATACAACAGTTTATTAATGCCTGACATTGAAAAGAAAGTTAAGCACTGGCTAATAAGCATAAAGAAATATCCAAATCACTAGAAAATATTAATTTGGATCATTATTAAATTATTACAAATATGTATTTTTCTTAAGTAAACAACACTTAAAAATGACTTACAATATTTGAAGCATTACAACGAATACAGTCTCTGGATTTTTAAAATAGATACTATACTGTGATTGATATAAATATTTTGAAGGGAAAATTTGTGGCTCCATATTTGAACTGTTTGTGTTGGTCAATCTATAATGTTGCTATTACTCGATGTCATTTTCAACTATTGTATTTTTGCTTTGGAAATGTATTCTGTTGCACTGTCTTTATTCATACCATCCTATATCTGAATCTGAGAATATACCTTTATAAACATCCATGAACTAGTTGGACAAAACTTGTAACTTTTAGATAAGTTGATGTATTATGAATTTTGATAATTTGGTACTTTCTTTGAGTGTGTCTTACCCATTGCTTATTGTTTTATAAACCTGTTACTTTACTTTGAGAAATAATTTTTATAATTTGCACTTACACTGTGAATCATGGCTAAATTAAAAGGAAAATGAACCTAATTTTTGGGTAAGAAACCTTTATATTCTACCTCTCCTTGACTGACACAGTGTGTCACTGATTGTAAGATATCTATTTTCAATTTTTAAAATATTTTTATTGTTTTTCCTTGTATGTGCAGAATAGTATTTGAGTTTTCCTTTTTTCTTTCCCCCATTTTTTATACTTGAAGCATATGCCATTAATATTAAAATAATATTTTTTTTGCTTTTACACTAGTATAGATTTAGAATGTCTTTAGCCCTAAATGTAAATAAATGCATGCCCAATAGCCTTAGAGTATGGAATCTGCCACTGGTTATTTAACTATTATGGGACTTTACTGCATAAATGTGTCTGATTCAAGGAAGAGGGGTCCAAAAGGAGCATGGAGTTCACCTGCACAGTGCCAATGAAGCACAGACTTAACTTGAATAGTGCCAAAAGAGCACACAGGTCAAAGAGAGAAACCAATTCATGTAGGATCGATGAGATGCTGCACCAATACAAAAGGACTTGAACTGTGTGTGAGACTCAAGGTTGTAGTGCTTGACATATATTGAGACACAGGACTCCTTGTACCACACTTCTTATAAAACACTTTCAATCAAGTACATAACATTGGCTGTTCTGGCTCCCCTATCCCTAAGAGACAAGGAAAGGTCAGACCAGGAATTATATTTCACATCTATTTCAAAAATCTAGTTCCTTTTATATCTTTCATACTGTGGTAAATTACTTTAATCCTGGTTGCTAAGTGGTTAAGTGCATTAATACTATTGCAGGCTTATCAGACATAAATCACTTTGATTGGGCCCTGATTCAAGAACCTGTTATAATTTTATTTTTCCTTATTTAGAATTTTTTACATATTAGATTTGGATTTGGATGTTTTGGATTTCATCCAGTAATTACTTTACTTGGATTTTTTTGTGAATTTTTTGTGATCTTTTTTGATAGTTTTATTTAACAATGATTCATGCTTCATACCTCAGCCATGTATCCCTGTATGATTTCTATGTTTCTTTATATCCTCCTCAGGGGGAATGTGTTATTATTTTGTAATGAAAAGCTTAAGTTATTTTAAAAGTGATTTTAGGATAAGAAATTTGCTGACTTCAGGAATCCAGAATGTGAACTCCTTACAGAGGATACAAGAAAGATGCCTGCAGAGACCATGCACTACTTCAAGAGATGCTAAGCAAACCATTTGATTGTGCTGGATTGAACTTTGGGAGTTTGAATACATTTGTTTTATATGTACTTTGTTGTGCCAAAGGGATCTGGCCCCTTATTGGTTTAGTTCTTTTTCTCTTTTCTTTCCTTATTGTCCCTGTTATTGTATATTCCATTTAAAATGTATGAATGTTTAGTTTACTTATCTTTTGAAATGATCCATTGGGGAGACTAGTCTCCCAAAGGATCACAGGTTCCCCTTGCTCATTTTGAAAAGACTGCAAGATTGAACTACATTCCCAAGCATGCCCCAGAGTCCCCTCCCCCATATTTCCTGGCATGGGATTGGTCAATGAGTGGACCAATCCCATGCCAGGGAGGGACCACTCCCCCCCTACTTCCTGACATGAGATCTGTCTATAAAAGGACTAGTCCTGCATAGGAAGACACATTTGAATTCAGACATGGAGCCAGGGAGCTGCATAGCAAAGGAAGAACAGGGCTCTTGTCCCAAAAGATTTTTTTTTTCTTTATTAAAGATTTTTTTCTCTTGACTTTCCTTATTGTTTCTTTCTTTTTCTTTCTTTCTTTCTTTCTTTCTTTCTTTCTTTCTTCCTTTCTTTCTTTCTTTCTTTCTTTCTTTCTTTCTTTCTTTCTTTCTTTCTTTCTTTCTTTCTTTCTTTCTTTCTTTCTTTCTTTCTTTCTTTCTTTCTTTCTTCCTTTCTTTCTTTCTTTCTTTCTTTCTTTCTTTCTTTTTTGATTATCATAGTACTTT
This sequence comes from Monodelphis domestica, assembly GCF_027887165.1. Classification (NCBI taxonomy): domain Eukaryota; kingdom Metazoa; phylum Chordata; class Mammalia; order Didelphimorphia; family Didelphidae; genus Monodelphis; species Monodelphis domestica. The sequence goes on along the minus strand of NC_077230.1, from coordinate 407,543,725 downwards.
GCACAGAGTAGCTGTTTGGTATAGGTTCATTGTTGTTATTATGGAATCTTAAAGTGTAAAGAGAGGAATTCCATAAGAAACATATGTAGAAATATTTATTTTCAATTCAATTCAGTAAACATTTATTCAATGCCTACTATATGTCAGGCACTGCTAAGATGATCACTGAATGACTTTTTTTGATACTGATTCTCTGTAGACTATTGATGCTGAATATACTGCCAAGGATTTTGAATTATCTCTGTTTGCAGATAATCCTTGGAGTAGACTGCTAAAATTTCTCTGAGGAGAGTTGACTTTTCCCTATGAACTCCACATATATGTGGGTTCTAGTGGCCTGGAGAAAAGGCTATGCTCCCAATTTCTGCAGCACTGCTTACAGAGAAGTGAGATTTAGACAGAACAGGTAAGACTGAGAATGCAATAGTAAGAGAAGATGGCTGTGTGGCAGAGAAGTAGACTAGAACTGAGAACAAATTCATTGAGAAGTTAGGATTGTTGGTGACAGTTTCCAAGAACAAAATACAAATGGCTTCTATGCTTTCCTATAGTACAGAAGTGACTCTACCTGAGAATAGCTTTGTAGCCTATATATTGTTGGAATGTGAGTGCCTTTGTGCCTGTGTGCATGCATTAATATTCCTAATACATTATATTATAATTCATTATGATTTTTTATGCTATTAAAATGGGATTTAAGTTTGAAACAAGGGAAGATAGCCCATGGGAGAAGTGATTTCCTTGATTTCATGTCAAATTGGGAGTCAAACTGATAAAAAAAAAATGGGATAATTGTATGCAGTCATGACTATTTATTTAAGGATATACAATTAGTAAGAGCCTCAAACCTGAGATCTTCATTTTGCATGACAATTCAGCTCTTTTTTGACTCTATTCACTATGGAATCCAACATATCTTATATTCAACTATGATTTTATAACCCCTGCTGCCTTCTCATCTGTTCTCTGTTATAACCTAAACTTTTGTTAGTTTTGAAGATGGAAAGAAAAGGTGATTTCTTTCTTGTCTATTTCTTTATTAAAGCAATCAGGAGACATTGTACCTCAGCAGTTGTTTACCCCAAGGTACAAACAGGCAAGGATCAATATTAATACTTGCACACCCACACGAAGCGTTGCAAAAAAAAAAATCAACAAGAAGTTTAGCTAAGAGAAGAAATAAAGTATTCTAGACACTTGCAAAGTAATTTGGTCAGTCACTGTTATAAACCTAGGGAAAAGATTTTCCCTTGGAGGGAAAGAATACGTGAGCAAGTTATTTTTTGTCCAAAAATTCAAAGGGTCTTTCCATAAGAAGTAGACATGCTAGTCCATACTAGCTAGGTGGTAAAGTGGATAGAGTGCTGGACTCTGAAGCTGGCGTCAAAAGGACCTGATTTCAGATACAAAATATGAAGATCTCAAGCTTGAGACCATCACATTTTATATCTGAATATATGTACATGTAATATATATATACATACATATATGTGTATCTGAATATATACACATAAACATATATATTTATAACTCTATATTTATATTATATGTTATAATAGAAATATAGGTATATAATATATTTGTAACCTTAAGCAAATCATTTAACTTTGGTTTGCTTAATTTTTCTCAACAGCAGAATGGGGATGATAATAGCACCTACTTAATAAATGCTTATTTTCTTCCTTCTGTGAATCTGGGGAAAACATTTAATATCTGTCTTCCTCAGTTTCTTCATCTATAAAACTGGGACAATAATTGTACCTACTTCCAAAAGTTTGGTAAGGATAAAATTAAATAATATTTGCAAAACACTTTACAAAACTTGAATTGCTTTATAAATGTTGTTACCCCTAAAACAACTACAACTTCTCCTCTTCTTTCTTCTAAAAATATTTAAGGGAAGAACAAGAGATTTAATGGGTTCCAAATTAAGACTCCCATTGGAGGCTAGAAGGGAGACAGAAATAATAAGACCAAAAGTACTAGAATGGGTAGGTCTGCTGATGTCTCCACTCTGGGGCCTCTAGATTTATACCTCCAGAATGAAGATAGGTAGAAAAGAGGAGGAAATTATACCAAGGTGCCATTAAGGAACATCAAGCATGATGATTTTCATAATGGTTTTCTAGGGTCTAACAGAATATTATGCTCATCTCTTCTTGAGATCATTCCTTTTTTCTCCATGAAACAGGGCAAGTCATAGTTCAAGGCTGTATATGGGAGTAGTAAAGTCCTACTCAAGAGAATCAAAATTATTTCCCACTCTAATGGTCATAGATAGGATGATCCCAATCAATCATGAACAGAAAAATTCTAGCCTCAAAATTTATAGATCTAGAAAGCTTACATTTGGATGTTCTGGAAAAAAAAGAATAGAATAATAAGTAATGGGAAATGTGATGTAATGGAGAGAACACTGGCCTTGGAGTCAGTATACCATTCAACATTTATAACATATCTACTCTGTGAAAAACACTGTGCTAAGCCCTAGAGATATGAACTTGGAGTCAAGAATAATGGTCTTGAAGGCCATTTCAGACATTGATTATCTACAGGACTCAGGAAAAGTAACTTAACCTCTCTGTATCTTAATTTCCTCATCTATGAAGTAAGGATAATAATAACATCAACCTCATAGAATGGTTGTGGATGGCAAATGAAATCATGAATGGAAATTGCTTTGGAAAACTCAAAATGACATATAAATGTCAACCATCATCTCCTTTCAACTGATATGTGGGGGAGGTATGACCATAGAATCATTGTTGCCAAAATTCAGGAAAAAAAATAGTGAATATATAACCATTCCTTTAGGTCCAGGATGGAACTAAATATGCAGAATATATGTAAGGCAGATTATCCACTTAAGGAACTGACCTGAGAATGGGGAGTTTTACATTTGCATGCTTGGGAAGGTGAAATGATAAGGCTAATGTCCTTGACTGCAAAGGTTGGATAATAGCAAGGCCAATACACTGTCCAGTCTTAACGGATGTGCAGTTGTCTGGTACCCACACCACAGGATATCCTTTTGGCTGGCAGTATGCATAGCACCGGCCATCTTCTGGTTTGTAAATGGATGAAAAACACAAACCTAAATCAAGAAGTCAGCCAAGGAGACATTTTCTGTACTCTTAAGTTATTACATCGAGTTTCTGTTCAATTTTTGTGCCTTGAAGGTCACTCTTGTATTAAGTGTGCAGGACCACGGGGAGAATTTGAAATTCCCTTCGCTGAATGACTGCCTCTCTGACACCAGTTTTTCTTTTCTTTCTGTTTTTTTTTTACTTGAACGATTTCTTTTTCCTCTTGACAGGCCCTAAGCATAATATTTAGAGGGGCCAGTGGGTATCTACTTCCCTCATGCCACCTTGTTAAGTCTTAAATGTCAGATACTGTAGAAACAGCAGAAACTGGAGAACTTTAAGATGGATAATAGTCTTGGATTTAGAGCTGGAAGGAATCATAGAGATTATTTTGTTCAACTCCTTAATTTTACAGATAAGGAAACTGAGACTCAGAGAGTCAAAGTGACTTTCTTTGAGTTAGATAGGTGAAAAGTCAGATAAGCAAACCTGGTATTTAAATTGAGGTCCTCTGAAAAATTTACAGACTCTTCTACTGAACTTTCTCACATGGGGAGTGCTATCAATGCATTACTGTGAGTTCAACTCTCCCCCAATTCTAGGAAGAGACTAATGATTTTGAATGGAGGGAGTGGATATAAGGAATATTTTCTTCTTTAAATATATATATGTATATATGATATATATTTGTTCTTTAAAATATATGCTTATATTTTAAATATGCATATTTTAATATATTATTCTTTAAAATATATACTTATATTTTAAAATATGCATATTTTAATATATATTGTTTTTTAAAGATATGTATATTTAAAATACATATATTTTAAAATATATTATATATATTTGTTTTAATAAAGTTGGTCATTTTAATCATTCAGACAACTTAGACAGTTTTCTATTCTACTAGAAACTTATAACCTCATAGAGAAGAGTACCTTTTTTAATTTTTCCCCTTATGTCCTTAACAATTGTGCCTGACAATGAAACATGCCATACGAGAGTCTCTGAGGAATTGCCAAAATGAATAATAGAGAGGGCTAAAAGAGAGAGTCTAATGGCTGGTCACTAGGCTATACCATATAAGCGAAGAGAAATTTTAAAGATGAATAGCATTAAAGATGTCACCTAGGAAATAGAGAATAGGAAGAAAAGATGGGTTCATCATATAACTAGACTGATGACAAATAATGGATGACAGACAGATTACTTCATAGGCATCCTCATAATAGCAAACAGGAGGAAAATATAAGAAGACCTGTCATTTGGATAGAACCCCTATGATAATTTATTATAATATATTATGAAAAGATTTTCTCAAGACATGGTTGGGTTGCTACATACACCCATTAATTGTAGGGAACACCAATGCCAATGAAATCACTGATCCAGTGGAAATTTTCAATACCATCAATACTGAGCATAGGTCAGTTTCCCCCACAATTTTTAACTTGCATCTATTTTTCATTTAGCATTCTTATTTGCAAGGTGCAGTCAGTATTTACGAAGTCATTGTAGGCAAATGTGCCTTGACCACCATGAATTACTTCAAAGAAATAGTGTAATATTTATCTGAGGATTTTTTTCCCATATTCATCATATCTTATGGTCCAGTATATTTCATGACATTTACTTTTCAATTCAATTCAGCCATTTTCTGAGTGACTATATTTTGTTCCCATCTTTAGCTGTTGTAAAATGAAGTGGTTGATGAATATTTTGCATGTGTGTGTATGTGTGTGTGTGTGTGTGTGTGTGTGTGTGTGTGTGTGTGTGTGTTTATTTAGAGATAGGTCTTTTATGCCTACCTACAACCTCCTTAGGGTTAACTCCTAATACTGGTTTCCTTTAGTACATGAGCAACATTTAAGAAAATATTTTTATCCTCTTTTAAGCATGTAATTCCATTGCCCCCCCCCCTTAGACTAGATCTGTGATTTCATTGGTATAGACAATTCCCAGAGAGACCCAGTCAAGCTTTCTCCTCCCAGAACATCCTTCCACCCATGTAGCCCTCTTCTCCCACCAGGGACCTCATCCTAGGAAAGGTCCAAGTCAGTCATCCTGCTGGCTACTCCCAGTTCTCCTTCTAATATTTTGTCATGTTGTCTCATGTGCCTTTTCATTCTCAAAGTTCCCTTTTCTCCTGTGGTCTTTTTACCCTGGAACACTCTTCTAGGCCTATCCCCCAACTCTTACTATTGTTGAGTTCTTCTGGAAAACTCCATGTTTGGGGGGGGGGAGGAGTCCATTTTGATGAAGCACCCAGACTACCCATCATATATTTTTCTCCACATTCTACCTTTGACTCTCTGTATTGACCTGTGTCCTCCTTCCTTTTTTCTTTTATGTATGTGTCCCCTGCCCCCAATTGGAATATTAGCTTCTTGAGGGCAGGGGCTATCTTTATTTTTATTTACATTGAATTTCTACCATTTAACATAGTGCCTAGCACACTGGTTATACTTAAGTGTTTGTTAACTGGATTATATTTAAGGAACTTTCTCATATAATGTGGATATTCTATTGTTTATGATCTCAGAAAACTCCCTGAGGCAATTCCCAATGGGAAAAACTTCTGGAAGAAGGCAAGATTCTTGTTGAGATCTGAAGGAATCCAGGGGAAGAAAGGAGTTGGAGAGAAGATGGGAGAGGCTTTTCGATGTGGAGAAGAGCCATTGAAAATCCCTAGACTTGGGTGATACAGTCTCTTGTGTGAGAAATAGCCAGGAGGTCAGTGTAGAACATGAAGTCAATAAGATCTGAGATTAAATCCTGCCCCTTTTACTTACTGATTGTATTACCCTAGTCAAGTCATATGAGAGGAATGACTACTTACTCAAAAAATTCTTGAACTCAACATTAAGGTGGCAAAGGCTATTTTATTTCATACTCTTGAGAATGGGTACTCACAAGCCAGTGTTACAGCTATTACAGCCAGCAAGCAAGTATAAGGAATGGTGCCAGGAGCCATCAGAGACCACACTTTGACACGGCCACATGTGGAAACTGGGGAATGCAAAGCAGCCTCCAGGAAGGATGGAAACAACCACTGACATCCCCCTAAGTGACTTTCCTTATTAGCATCCCCTTATTATTGGAATTCTTATAATTACTATTCTTAGCTCCAGGAAAAAATAGTGGAGAGCAACATGCTTGCAGGGTTAATACAAATGTTCCACTCTGTCCCTCCAGGATATTACCAGGAGTCCCAACTTACAAATTAAACCTAAGGATTCTTATATACCCAATTAGATAGGATCCTCTTTTCTAGACATAAAAACTTCCTACAAATTTGTGCTTTGAATTCCCCAACTTATATCTAGGTCATGTTGATTCTACCCTTTTACCCAGCACTTAGCAACAATGTTTCATTGACTATCTCCCTAGGCTTCCTGTCTGTTGTTAGGTTCTATGGAAACACGTATGTTGAGAAAGAAACTGTGTGCCAAGTAGATGTGTGATCATGTAAACCTCAAAATTACAAAATATATATATAAAAATGAGTACTACATTCTTTGACAATTATATGGCAGCTGAAGAAGTAGGGGCATTGAGGAATGAAGGATACCTCCAAATTTTTATATTAATAGGTACTGTCATTTTTGTAATCCTCAATACTATATTTAGAGATGATAAAATAAGAAAAATTGAGGATAAAATGCAAGCCCAATTAGAAGATCTAAAAAGTTTCTTACAGGATCAATTGGCAAACAACCACTCTACCAGAAACAGACCTGTTTCTGAACCTTTGAATGAGGAAATTTCCTTCCCTGAAATAGAGATGGAAAACACCTTCCCTATAGCCCAGTTAACAGGCTGCTTCTCTCGTGTAGTGCAAATCTTGTCTGAATTTAATCCCCAAAACCCTTCCCCTGCAATCCCAGCTTCTCATGTTCCTTCTCCTACAGAAAACCAAATTCCAATGCAAGGGAGATCTTGTCCTCCTAGAGAAACCTGTCCTTGTCAGACTGACCCACAGGTGCAAAATTCAACTAGAGGCCTGTTTCCTCTAAGAGAAGTACCTGAAATAGGACGGAATGGGGATGTGGTGACTTTAAGACATAGGATACCGTTTACTCCCCAAGAAATAAATGAATTTACACGAAATATCCCCACATATGAACAAGATCCTTTTCTAGTAACAAAAAAGATGGGAGACATATTTTTTCAGTATAATCCGTCTTACAAGGACGTTGAGAGCTTACTCCAGGCTTTTTTAAGTGAACGTGAAAAAAATAAAATAATTGCTCATGTCAACAAAACCCGGGGGCGTAATGCAGCACATTGGCCATCTCAGGATCCCGAATGGGACTATAACAATCCTGAGGATTATCTACAACTATACCGTTGTAGAGAGGCCATCCTCACAGCCATGAAGGAATGTGCAGACAGTACAGATAAGTGGATGGAACTGGAAAAAATTAAGCAAAAGGACAAAGAAACACCCTCCAGATTTATGGATAGAATTATCGAGTTTGGGGACAGATACTTAGATTGGGACTTAACTAAAGAGAGTAGTTTAAGACAAGTTAGAAGAATCTTTGTAAACAATTCTTGCAAAGCAATTAAAATTATTTTAAAACACAATGCCCAAGATGGTCAGATATGGACCTTGAAGAATTGCGAAAAACAGCTATATATGTTTTAAAGGGAAACAAGGAAAAGGAGGAAGAAAATAATGATGACATAGAGGAAATAAAGAAAAAAATGAGATATTTAATAGATAGGATGACTAAATTAGAAAGTGGGCATGATAATGAACCAATGACAATTGCCCCTCTCCAGAAATCCAATTATCAATCCATTACTTGCCACTTCTGTGGGAAGAAGGGCCACAATATGATGGATTGTAGAACCTTTCTTAAGATGTTTGGAAGGAATACACAGTTTAATAATAGTTTTAGAAATAATAACTATAGAAATGATGATAATGGTTATAGAAACCAGAATTCTAGAAATTATAATAATGACTATGGAAATAACTATAATGAATATAGAAATAAGAACTTTAGAAACCAGAATTATAGAAATAGGAATTGGGAATTTAATGACAATGTTCCAATTAAAGAAAATCATAATGATAATGAACAACAACAATATATGAGAAATGGAGCTCGTCCAAAAAATACTCGAGGTACTAATGACCCTCAGAGAGGTGCCCTTCAGGAGGGTGCCCAAGGAACTTCCTAATATAATGATGATTCTTCTTAGATTGTATTGATTTTGTTGATATTAATTAACCTTTTTCAGTTTTTTTTCCTCCTCTCCAAATAGTAGGAAAGATGAATAAAGAACTTAAGACTATGATTGGCAAATTATGCACTGAGACCCATTTAAAATGGCCTGAAATTCTCCCTCTGGCCCTATTTTATCTTAGAAGCAGGCCTAGAGGAGACTTACATATTACACCATTTGAGATGCTTTTTGGACATCCGCCTATACAGGCTAAGCCTTTCTCCCCGGCTTATACATCGCTATTAGGGGGAGATATTACTATTGCTTCCTATATACAGGAGTTACAGCACAAACTACATGAACTTCATGAATCCGGAGCTGCAGTACAAGCTGGACCATTAGACTTTTCTCTGCATGACCTGAACCCAGGAGATAAAGTTTATATCAAGAATTTCAAGCGAACTGGAGCAACTCAACCTTCATGGGAAGGACCATTCCAAATATTATTAACTACTCCAACATCTATAAAGATTGGAGAAAGAGACTCTTGGATTCACTGCTCACATGTGAAGAAAGCATCTTCTGCTGAGACTGATTGACTCTATCCTATCATATGAATTGTGACTCTATCTTATCATAAGAATTGGAGATAATAATCCATAGACAAATGGATGCTGGTTTTTTTTTTCTCAAGAATATATTGAATTACTGATTTTTTTCTTATTTTTTCTTATTTTTTTTCTTCTCTTTTTTGATCAGAATATTTGATTTTTTTCTCATTTTTGTACTGAAGGTACACATAATTAATATTAATATTATTTTCCCTGCAGTAATACAAGTTAATATATATACTCTTGCTATAATATCAATATATGCCTAAAAGCTTTAAACTATGGGAACCTGCCATTTATTGATAAAATATTATAGGACTGTGATTAATGTTTGTGTCTGATTCCAGGAAAAGGGATAAAAACAAGGAGCACAGACTAAACCTGAATAGTGCCAATAGAGCACACAAGAAATATTAAAGTGAGACTCGAGGTTGCGACGCTTAACTTATGTTTAAGTCATAGGACTTCCTTGTATCTACACTCTTTTCGAAGTACTCAAACAAGTACAAAGCTTGACTATCATGCTGGCTCCCTATATCTCTGAAGAAAAAAAAATCAGACAAGGGAATGACATTTCCCCATCAAAATAGAATTCTAATTCTTTCCTTCTTATATTATGGCAACTTCCTGTAGTCTTGGCTACAAATGGCTAAGTGAAATATTACTGCATTCTGTCCTACATACTTGTGGGATAGAAATTACTTTAAACTGGACCTATACAAGGTCTATTTTGGATTTTTCTTGTGTTTTTGATTATTTTTCTATTCTTTTGATAATTGACACATACACCCCATAACTGAACATTGCATTCTGAGCTAAACTTGATTTTTTTTTAAATACTTACTTCAGGGGGGATTGTATTTTAATTTAAAATCTAAGAATTTTTGAATTTTTTTTTTGTTTGAGATTGTATTTTTATAAAAATCCAAGAATTTTGTTTAAGATTTTACTTTTTTTTTTAAATATTTTTTATTTGATCATTTCCAAGCATTATTCGTTAAAGACATAGATCATTTTCTTTTCCTTCCCCCCACCCCCCATAGCCGATGCGTAAGTCCACTGGGCATTAGATGTTTTCTTGATTTGAACCCATTGCTTTGTTGATAGTATTTGCATTAGAGTGTTCATTTAGAGTCTATCCTCTGTCATGTCCCCTCAACCTCTGTATTCAGGCAGTTGCTTTTTCTCGGTGTTTCCACTCCCATAGTTTATCCTTTGCTTATGAAGGGTGTTTTTTTCTCCTGGATCCCTGCAAGTTGTTCAGGGACATTACACCGCCACTAATGGAGAAGTCCATTACGTTCTATTATACCACAGTGTATTAGTCTCTGTGTACAATGTTCTCCTGGTTCTGCTCCTCTCGCTCTGCATCACTTCCTGGAGGTTATTCCAGTCTCCATGGAACTTCTCCACTTTATTATTCCTTTTAGCACAATAGTATTCCATCACCAACATATACCACAGTTTGTTCAGCCATTCCCCAATTGATGGGCATCCCCTCGTTTTCCAGTTTTGGGCCACCACAAAGAGCGCAGCTATGAATATTTTTGTACAAGTCTTTGTGTCCATTATCTCTTTGGGGTACAGACCCAGCAGTGCTATGGCTGGGTCAAAGGGTAGATATTCTTTTGTCGCCCTTTGGGCATAGTTCCAAATTGCCCTCCAGAATGGTTGGATCAATTCACAACTCCACCAGCAATGAATTAATGTCCCTACTTTGCCACATCCCCTCCAGCATTCATTACTTTCCTTTGCTGTTATGTTAGCCAATCTGCTAGGTGTGAGGTGATACCTCAGAGTTGTTTTGATTTGCATCTCTCTGATTATAAGAGATGTAGAACACTTCTTCATGTGCTTGTTAATAGTTTTGATTTCTTTATCTGAGAACTGCCTATCCATTTCCCTTGCCCATTTATCAATTGGAGAATGGCTTGATTTTTTGTACAATTGATTTAGCTCATTATAAATATGAGTAATTAAACCTTTGTCAGAGGTTTCTATGAAGATTTTTTCCCAATTTGTTGTTTCCCTTCTGATTTTAGTTATATTGGTTTTGTTTGTACAAAAGCTTTTTAGTTTGATATAGTCAAAATTATTTATTTTACATTTTGTGATTCTTTCTATATCTTGCTTGGTTTTAAAGCCTTTCCCCTCCCAAAGGTCTGACATGTATACTATTCTGTGTTTACCCAATTTACTTATGGTTTCCTTCTTTATGTTTAAGTCACTCACCCATTTTGAATTTATCTTGGTATAGGGTGTGAGGTGTTGATCTATTCCTAGTCTCTCCCACACTGTCTTCCAATTTTCCCAGCAGTTTTTATCGAATAGTGGATTTTTGTCCCAAAAACTGGGATCTTTGGGTTTATCGTATACTGTCTTGCTGAGGTCGCTTTCCCCCAGTCTATTCCACTGATCTTCCTTTCTGTTTCTTAGCCAGTACCAAATTGTTTTGATGACTGCTGCTTTGTAATATAGTTTTAGGTCAGGGACTGCAAGGCCCCCATCATATGTGTTTTTTTTCATTATTTCCCTGGATATCCTTGATCTTTTGTTCTTCCAAATGAACTTTGTTATGGTTTTTTCTAAATCAGTGAAGAAGTATTTTGGTAGTTCAATGGGTATGGCACTAAATAGATAAATAAGTTTGGGTAGGATGGTCATTTTTATTATATTGGCTCGTCCTATCCATGAGCAGTTAATGTTTTTCCATTTGTTCAAGTCTAGTTTTAGTTGTGTGGCGAGTGTTTTGTAGTTGTGTTCATATAGTTCCTGTGTTAAGATTTTACTTTTATAAAAAAAAAAATTCAAAGATTTTGATTTTGTTCAAGAAAAGATCTTCAAGAAAGAAGCTTGAAACTTTTATATCCAGAGAATGAACTGTTGCAGAAAGATGCCGAAACCCTACACTTCATCAAGAAGATCAAGAATGAACTTTGGATGTGATTGATTGGACTGAACTTTTGATTGAACATTTATTGTAACTGTACACATTCATGCCAAAAGGGACTGCCCCTAATTTGGCTTTCTGTCAATGCGCCTAGCAAACATTGGTTTTTCTTTCTTTTCTTTTCTATTTCCTCTCTCACTATTCTAATTTGTCTTAGAAAATTGAATATTGTGTATATCTTTAGTTAGAAGTGAATTTAGAACTACAAAATGATTATGTTAAATGATCAATGGAGAGACTAGTCTCCCAATGATCATCAGGGGGGATTGTAAACCTCAAAATTCCTTAGACTTATAAATGTTGGAAATTTCACCATTGGGATATTTCATACTTGGAAAATTTCTTACTGATAGTCTATTGGAATGGGAACCCCATTGGCATGGGAGGTTCCTTCTCTTCCCTTCTTAAGATTACTTTAGGACAGAAACCTTTTGCTGAACAATGGAAAGGACTTTGACCTATGCTTAAGCATAGAACAGGAATTTCTTTGAGTCATGATTGATTTTAGAATTGATACAATGGAGATACTTGGAATCAATCTCCACCCTATTCAGTCCTAACAGGATTGAGTAAGGGCTGCAGCCTAGATCAAAATTTAATTATTCCAATTTCTACCCTACTCAGGTTAACAGGATTTAGAAAGGGCTGTAGCAAAGGAGCAAAGATTTAATCATTTGAAAATATGACCTTCAACAGACATGTGCAAAGCCTCTGGGCAGTCCTGGGTTAAGCTAGAGCCTCCATTGGCACAGGGAACTGGATGGACAGTGATTGGTAGATGTGAGAACTGAGGGGAGGCAACTTGGATGGTTTCCTTAAAGATCAGGGGGGTCTGAAGACTCGGGGTGGTTGAGGAGTTGATCGGAGTGGTGGCAGTGTACTCTGAGAAGCTTGCTCTGAAGGAAGCTGAAGGTGGGGGCCTCTGAGACTGTTTCCCATTTTGGTCACGTGAGTAATAGGGACTGATCTCTTTTCTTTGCCCCAGCTATCTAAGGGCTTGTGCCTTTTGGCCCAGCCTAAACAGAAGGGGTATTTAAGCCCTATTCCCTTCTCTCCCTTTTTCTCTCTCTCTATCTCTAATTCCTTTCTTCCTCCTATTGAAATTAAACTCCATAAAAGGTTGACAGCTGACTTGAGTTTTCATTTAGGAATTACATAGCTGAATTCCTTGGCGACCTTAAATTAATATATATCAGTCTTTTAAAGTGATTCCCTTGTCACATCATGAGGGCATAAAATAAAGCCAGGTTTCAGCCAAGGTGGAGCAGTTTATCCTGTGAAACCTGTGCTGCAGGTTGAATGCAAAAGCTGGGTCCTATCCATCATTCTGCAGAAATCATCCCACCTCCAAGACCCCATCCCCTGTGGGAGGCTGGCCCACCCCATATCAGAATGGGAGCACACAGGTTCCCTTTTATTAACTCAAATTAGTCCCTCCCCTTGTTTGCCATTGACTGGTTATTAAGAGTCATAATCTAGTCAGGAGACCAAATTGATCAGCAAACAAAACAATTTACAACCCCAATCATCCACATGGGTTTTAACTAATCAAATAAAGCAGCTTCACATGTTAGCCTCTTAAAGAACTAACCAATCATCTGCTCTGTCATGTCCTTCTGATTTGGGGTAACCATTTTAACTGAAATAATAACATATTGTTAAGGAGAGTGGAATAATTAAGGAAAGTATTTCGTAGGTCTTATAAAATTTTGATCATATGAGTAAAGCATCCCCCATTAAGTATATATTTCCTAGATATTGCATTTTCTACTAGTTCTTGAACATAAGTCCTCAGGTTTAATATTCTGCAGCATACTTCTATCTGTCATATGTCTTTTTATTGGCCTTTGGGTCATCCATAATTCTTATTTTGGGAAGACTTATAGCAGTATGATATTGATCTATGTTGAATATGGCTATTTAGAATATGGCTATTAGAAAAAAATAGAAAAGGGAATTCCCTTCTCTTCTAATTAGCTTCTAGTCATTTGATGGTTTGGTTTGGGATATAGAAGACCAAAACCCCTATCCTGTTTTTGTCAAATGCCAAAGTTCCAGGATCTTGTGGCACAATAGATCAGCCTTCCTTTATAGATTTTATAACTAGCCTCACAAAAGCCTCCAATGTGACAAACATAAAAGTCCAGCTTCCTTTATCAACCCTCCACCTCCATTATCAGTCTTATTCACTGATTCTAGTACACTTTTATGTTCATGTGTTTTCTGGCAAACAATAATAATCATGCATTAAGCACCTACTCTGTGGCAATAACTTCAATGGGTGGTTGAGATACAAAGATGAAAATGAGATAGTTCTCATCCTCGAGAAACTTACATTCTTCTGGAAGATCACAGGATAATAAATCTAGAGCTAAAAGAAAGCATTTAATCTGATTTAATTTTATAAATTAAGAAATTGGTGGGATTAAATAATTTAACTAAATTCATACAGGTAGTGTCAGAGTTGTGATTCCCAAGGTTCTTGGTAAAGGATTCCTTAGTTCTCTCAGAGGACTGAGGAAATACATTATCCAAAGTGATTTGAGCCACTGAAAGTTTCCCCAATCTCTCTTCAGGATCCATTGCTGCTTCAGCAAGCCTTACTTGTCTAGTCAACCCATTGATGATGGCAATAAAGAAATTGTGATAAATAAGAGAAGGAATAAATACTAACTAATTTATAATTTCTCATTCTTAAGGAGCTTAGCTTAACACAAATTGTGAAGAAATATGAAGATAAATCTTGAGAAGAGATATTAATTAGCATCCTCAGGGAAATGAATGGTGGGACCATGTTTCTAGAATTGAAAAATCAGCAGTTCAGTTAATAGTTAGAGGTGACTTTGGGCTGTGAATTTTTTCCCAGCTGATACAATGTAAATAATTATTTGTCTTCATTTTGTTGTTCATTTGACTCTTAATAAATTATGCAACCAATAACCTTAATATTTATTCAAACCCAAGAGTTTAAGAGGAATTTATATATATATATATATATATATATGTAAAAGAGCAAAGTTTATAAAAAAGAACATACATTTATGTTTTTAATGCACGCTATAATATTAAACTGAGGTGATATGATTTATTAAGGAGAGAGAGAAAAACCTCATTTTTGGTAATATGTATATGTATTTTATAGATGTATATACACACAAGGACACATACTCACATACCTACATATCACTTGATTGCCTTGGGAAATCAAGAGTTAATAAGGAAAATTAGTCAATAGCAGAGAGATGGTCATCCCATTTATACCACATTTGGGGGAGGGGCATCAACCTGAGCTCTGCAGTGTAAGTGAACATAAAAGCTTCAGAGTCCATAATAGAAAAGTACAGCAGACCCCCTCTGACAAAGAAGTGCAAATTCACCTCTTGACATTACTGATCAACCATACAAAGAGTGCCAAGTTTTTGAGTGACCAAGCAGACACTGATTCTTGCCAAATAAGCAATTTCCAGACTGATTTTCTGTTATACATGTGGTGCTGACATGTTTAAATTTTCTCATTATAAGACAGGAAATTTATTAATTCATATGTTACTTCATAGAACAGTTGCTAGGCTCAAAAGAAATAATGAATAGCAAGTGCTCTGTGTACCTTAAAGTTAGCTATTTAATAACTACCAGATACATAGATACATACATAGATAACTAGTAGATAGGTAGATAAATAGATAGAAAGATAGGGTAAGATAAAAAGCAGATAGATAGATGGCTAGGTAGAAATATAGGTAAAAGCAAAGGTAGATGGGTAAATATTAGAAATAGATGTAAAATAGAGATTGATAAAAATATTATAGATAGAAAGACAGACAGACAGACAGATGTAGGGATGGATAGATAGAATGATAGATAGATAGATAGATAGATAGATAGATAGATAGATAGATAGATAGATAGATAGATAGATGGATGGATGGATGGAGAGACAGACGGATAGATAGACAGATAGACATATATGGATAGACAGACAGATAGATGGATGTATAGACAGACAGATGGAGAGAGATAGAGATAGATAGATAGATAGATAGATAGATAGATAGATAGATAGATAGATGGAGAGACAGACAGATAGACAGATAGACATATATGGATAGACAGACAGATAGATGGATGTATAGACAGACAGATGGAGAGAGACAGAGATAGATAGATAGATAGATAGATAGATAGATAGATAGATAGATAGATAGATGATACATAGAAAGGTGAGTAGGGGAATAGAGATAGAAAGCAAGACGGCTACAGAGCTAGCTAAATAGTTAAACCAGGTTTTCAGCCAGGAAAGGTTTTGGTTCGATCTTTCCTATCAACAATGGGATTGTGCATAATTTATTTAACCTTTCAATGCTCCAGGTAGTTTCAAAGATCATACATAGAAAAGATGCTGATCTGTATAAGTAGATGAATCTTTCATAACAGGGATTTCTTAAACAAATATTTTAAAATATTTATCTTAAAAATTAACAAAACTATTTTCTCTGCATCCCATTGTAAAAAAAAAAATTTTTTTAAAGATGTCTTTTGGACAAATCAACAGTCAAGCAAAATAAATTCTCTCACTGTTAAAAAAATAAACCAACCAATGCGTCCCCCCAAAAAACAAAACATGCCTCATTCTGTACAGTAAATACAACACTTCTCTGTCAAGAGCTGAATAGGTATGTCAGCATTGGTTCTCTGGAATCATGAGTGGTCATTACATTGATCATTTAGCTTTGAAAACTTGTTTCCCTTGTTGATGTTATTCTCTAAATTGCTCTGATTTTGCCCACTTAAATTTGTGTTACTTCAAAAGTCTATATGTCTGTTTGAAACCATTAATTTCTTCAGTTCCTCAAGAACAATAATATTTCATCACATTCTTATGTCATCACCTGTTTATCCATTTTCCAATTCATTGGTATTGCCTAAGTCTCTACATATTTGCCATTACAAAAAAGAGCTGCTACAAATTATTTTGTCCATATAGTATATATTGAAATATGTAAATATAAGGTCATCTTTCTTTTGGAAAAATCATTTTGCATATGAGTCTGTCAGTGCTATACTTGAATCGAAGGATGTGCAGTGTTTTGTAACTCAAATGAAATGCAGAATTAGAAAACCATACATATGTGTTTACATATGTATATTTGTGTTAATATAATATATGCATACATTGTGCATGCTATATGTGTGTATTTGTCTTCTTAATATAACATGTCTAGTCTTAAAAAATGAAACTCACAAAAATAAAACTCCAGATTATTTTTGCGGGATCTCTACTTCCTAATCTTCCTAGGTGGCTGTGGGGGAGGTGGGTCCACTACAGCTTGACCTGACACAGTAAACCTGATCATAGGATTCTATATCTCAAGCTGGAAAAGTCCTTAAGGTCATCTAAACCAGCCTTCTTCACTTACCAATGAGGTAACTGAGGTCCAAAGAGATGAGTGATGATGAATTATCTAAAAAGAGATAGATACCCCAAGTACTATACGGATACACTGATGATATCATAAAAGAACAAAACAAAATTTCCTGGGGAAAGTGCATGATTAAGTTAGAAGACTTACAAATTTGTAGTCAGAGGGCTTGTGTTCAAATCCTAGGTCTTTTAATTACTTTCTTGTACAAAACACTTACCCGTCTACACCTCTGTTTTTTTTTCCAATAAAATGAGAATATTGAATCATCTATTGATCTATCTATTCTTCTCTGTACTGACTGATCCTTCTCTCTCCTTCTGTCTGTCTGTCTGTCTCTCTCTCTCTCTTTCTGAAAAAACCTACCCCAAATGTACTGAGGACTATTGGATCATAGATTTAGAATTAGAAGGGAATGCAAAGGAGAATAATAGATTTGACCAATGTAGCAGCACTTGTAGTAACTGATAGAAACAGGAGTTGAATTCAAGCTCTCCAACTTCAACACCACATATTCTCCCAGAATTGTCAGTTTGTTTGCTTTTTTGTTTAGTATTTCCAACAGCTGTCTCTTCACTGTGAAATGAGGTTTTGATCCTGGGTGACCTCTAAGGCTCTTTCTAGCTCTTTGGTAATCACACTTGTTAAACATTCTGTACACTGCCAGTCACACTGAGGTCCCTAGGAAAGAGAAAATGTATTAGGCCCCTCAATGAAATTTAGTTACCTTAAAAATGTTATTTTTTATTATTTTTAAAGATTTTTAAATTTTCCCAATTACACATAAAACAAATATCAACATACGTTTTCTGAAATTATAAGATCCAAATTAGCTGCCTTTCTCCCTTCCCTCCTCTGAGAGTTCTTTTTTAAAAAGACCATACTATCAGAAACATGCTATCTCATGCATTCAAGTAGAAGCTAGAATAACCTTGGCTATGGCTAATTTGATGAAGAAGAGCAGTCACAGGTATGGAAAGAGGAGATAACTGGAGAAGTAGAAAGAGAGCCAGATAACCCTGGAAAGTCCCCAGAAAGGTTACAGTGACTGACTTTCCTCACATTTACGCTCCTTTCTCCCCCAGGAATGGTCCATACTTTTATAAATGGATAAATAATATGCGATTAAGAAAGGGCTCTAAAATCAGCTCTCTGCTTTGTCATGGCTGTCTCTCTTTGTGAATAGTAGGTGTTTAGATTGGTTGCTAAATTACAATAGAATGTCGCCAGAAGGAACCCAGAAGCATGCCATGTAATGCTACCTTAACATTAGAATAACCAGCATCATTGCTGGAAAAAAATTTTAAATTACAGACAGGAAAAAGAATGTTTATTGACTTGGAATAAAAAGTGAAAACCAAGAATGTCCAGTCCACTGGGAAGATATCTTGCAGCAAATTTGATTATTTCATTTATTGTACTTATATTACTTATTCCTAGTATAGTGCCTGGTACTTAGAAACCTTTAATAAATACTTGTTCATCATGCATTGATGTGCATAGGCATAAACACACAATAAATATGTGTATATTTAAATCAATGCATATATGCATGAGTCTATGTATGCATGTAATAAACACATGTTTGTATGCACATATATGAATAATGTGTATATTCATGTATACACCAACTATGAAGATTTGTTGGATGTCCTCTCTACAATATTACAGAAGGATTTCTACATAGGCTTATCGGTTCTGCAATCAGGAAGACTGGTTTCCTGAGTTCAAATCTGGCCTCAGAAACTTACTAGCTGTGTGACTCTGGACAAGTTGCTTAACCCCATTTGACTCAATTTCCTCATTTAAAAAAATAACCAGAGAAGTAAATGGTGTATCACTCTAGTATCTCTACCAAAAAAAAAATGTATATGGAATCATGAAGAATCAGGCATTTCTGTTGGATGTCCCTCATCAGCAAATGAAATAGTGCATGAAAAACACTATATGTAAATTCAAATTATTATTCAAAGTCACTTTATTACTTTTTTGAGAATGGGAGTGTTGTGACCATTGAAAGGCCATTGCCTTATAGATTTAAAAGATGCCCTAGAGATGACCTAGTTCAACCCTACTCTTTCCTCCTTTTTAGAGTGAGGATAAGAGAAACCTGGAAATCCAAAAGAGCTTGTCTGAGATCTCAGAGGTAATCGGTAGCAGAACTAAAATCTGAACTCAAGTGCAATGAATCCAAATCCCATGCTCCTTTCACTATATAATTCTGTCTTACCATATGCCAAAGGCCTTACCAGGTACAGTATGCAGAGCAAATGAGGAGTCATGTTTCTTTCCCCCTGAGGGTTTTGAGTCCAAGTCACACATGTTTTCATAGGTACAGGGATGTGGGTTGCATAAACCAAGTCCTTTCTGATGTTTCAAATCTCTCTCTTGTGCTCTGGATGCTGCCAAATCAGATCAAAACACATCAAAAGGAGAGGTTTGAGAATACACATTTCCCAAAGGCTCTTTCATGAAAACTGCTTTTCTTCTTTTATTTCTGCTAAGAGGGATAGACACAGCTGAAGAACAAATTCTGCTGCTAAGGAATTATTGTAAATAGAGGGCCATTGCCTTGGCTAACTAGTGAAATAGTCTTAGCATCCCCTGATCAACCATCTCTGAAAATGGAACAGCAGGGCCTAGAAACATCAGGTGTTGAACAAAAAGAATAAAAATACTGATAGTTATATAATATTTTATCATTGTAACATCAGTTTACTTAAGTATCTTTTTTAAATCCTCCTTCCTTCCTTCCTTCCTTCCTTCCTTCCTTTCTTCCTGCCTTCCTTCCTGCCTTCCTTCCTTCCTTCCTTCCTGCCTTCCTTCCCTCCTCTCTTCCTGCCTTCCTTCCCTCCTTCCTTTCTTCTTTCCTTCCTTCCTTCCTTCCTTCCTTCCTTCCTTCCTTCCTTCCTTCCTTTCTTACTCCCTTTCCCCTTTCTTTTTTGTCTTTATGGCTTCAACTTCAAGAATAGTTCTTAGAATTTAACAGAAAACTAATAAATACTTACCACCTATTTAATCCTACCAAAACCCTACTATCATTCAATCAATTTACTAAGTGTGTATATGCCAACTATGAGTATGATTATCTCAATTTTAAAGATGAGAAAACAGGAGAAGTAACTTGATTAGGGTCACAAAGCTACCAGTCAATCAAAAGTTTTGATAAAGTATTTATTGTGTGTCGGGTACTGTGTTACACATTAAGCTTGTAAAAATGAGCTGGGCTAGCCCTTGTCCTCAACTAGCTTGCATTCTCTCAATTATGATAGATAACTTCTACAGATGGCTTCACAAATTGCAAAATTTTAAAAAAGACAGTTTCGGAGAGCGTAGGCTTTAGTTCCACAAAAGGCTTCATATAAATGGAAATTTTCAAGCTAAATTTTGAAGGAAATCAGGACTACTAAGAGGTGGTAGTAAGGAGAGATTATAATCTGGGTGTGGTGGACAACTGATGCAGTATGTCAAAGATGGGACATGGAATATATATACATACATATATAAGCACAATCTGAATGAAATGCTTTCTGAGGTCCAGTGTAGTACTCTAACCAATAAACCATATTTTTCTAGTAGTTAGAATCATGTATATGCATACATGCTATTTCGCAGAATAGTTGGCACTGGAGAAAGAAGGCTAGACTTTGTTGTTTTGTATTTGGTAACTGCAAAAATGATGAAGACCTGCTTAAATATATTTTTATTTGCTCTTTGTGAGCCTGTGTTTATCCTCCAAAACAGCATACCTAATGACTTTTATTTCACCTCTCTCTTCTTCCAGAAAAAAATGGACCCCCATAAAAATCACTAGACTGGTTACTGAGAGAACTCTTTGGCATAATAAAAGTTTGATTTAGAGGTTTAGCAAATGTGATGGAACATTTCCGCGTGCCCTTCTGAAGTGTGCAAACTATTCTTGGCATGTGGTAATTTACATAATATTGCCAGAAACCCTTCCCCACCCCCCATCTTCCAAAAGGAGATGTGATGAGTCAAACCAGTTTTGAGGTAGGCTCTGAGTCAGAAGACATTTGCTTGCCAAATGAAGGAATGAGAGTTAATGTTCAGACAGAATGGATTAGAACTAGACATCAGGACAAAGCTAAAATAAAGCATACAAGTTGAATATATGAAAACTGCTGTACCAAAGATTTCTCTCATTACCTAGAGGGGTAATGGACAATTAAAGAATGACTATCATGATAGACCATCCCATTTTCTTTGCTCTCCCCTTCCTAAAAGCTAAATATATTGCTCTAAATCCATGTTTGCACTATAGAACATAAAGGTGAAGTATTATTCACATAATTCAGATTCCTTAACTCAAATATAATTTGTCATTGGAGACAATAGAGTCTTGTAGAATGCCTGTAGTATTTTTCATCCATGTCCTGGTTTGGGATCTTAGGTCTGCCAGTTGCTACCTTGCCTGTTGTTATTTGTGTGTTCTAGTCACATATGGTTCTTCATGAATTAATTTGGGGATTCCTTGGCAAAGATACTGGAGTAGTTTGTGATTTCTTTCTCCAGTTTATTTTATAGATGAGTAAACTGAGGCAAAGTTAAGTGGCTTGTCCAGAGTCATACAGCTAGTAAGTTTCTAAGGTTGGGTTTAAAATCAGTCATTCCTGACTTCATGCCCAAGACTTTATATACTATTCTAATTAGCTACCTTTGCTACCTTGATATCCCTGTGAAAATCCTTCTCTCAGAGGCTCAGTTTCTTCATGGTAAAATTAGCCAAATTAGATGACTTCTAAGGTTCTTTCTAGATTTATATAAACCTATAATATAAGAAGGAGAATTAGGAGTGTGAGAAGACTTAGATTGTATATGCTTATTAATTCATTCACTAGAAAGTCATCAAATGCCCATTCCTAAGAAGAGAGGGAGCAATAAGATTGCTTAGAAGTGTAATGAGGGGAGATGAGAGTTTAATCTTAACTCTGGAAAAAATCATTCATTCATTTATTTATTTATTCATTCATTCACTCATTTATTTATTCATCCATCCATTTATTTTTTGTTTGTTTATTATTGACATAGTCCTGGGGATTTCTCTGATCTTTTTCAGTTTCAATTTCCCTTACATCTAAAATAATTTTAGTAATACTTCTATTAGAAAGTTGCTATATGGGTCATTGGCTCCTAAATAAAAATTATTTTAAAAGTCATTTAATCCAGTCACAACATTTTGCAACTAAGGTAACTTAGTTAGTGAGACCCAAAGAAGGTCACACAGGTAATAAATGGTAGAATCAGGAATTTAAACTGAAATTCTCAATGTACCTAAAGATAGACTATATGGGACATGTTGCAAAGTGTAAGTGCTAAATAAATATTAACTATTATTATATAACTAATGACTGTTCCATTTAATTAATTAACATTCATCATAAGCCTGTTACATGCAATTTAAGATACAATACAGTGCCTACTAGTTGCAATCTCCAAGGATTAAAAAAATAAACTTTCAAATGCATACATATTTCCATTCCTATTAGATTGTAAGCTCCTTTAAGAAAGAGGTTAATATCAGCTTCTATATCCTTAGCATCTAGCACAATATATGCCATATTTTAGGTGCATAATACATAATTGTGAATTAACTTCACTTAAGGGGATTATATGATACTAAAGAATTGCAACATTTTGGTATTTTTCTTTTAAGTAGAAGGTAAGTTCTATAAAAGGAAAAAAAATGTTTAAAAAAAGTGAGGAGTCAAGAAAGGTATTATTTAGGAGGAGAGGACCTGGGTTGTGCCTTGAAGAAAGTCAGGGATTCTCTCAGGACAACATGGGAAAGAAGTGCATCCTAGGCATGGGCATGGGCAGCCATTTGTGCAAAAAAATGAATATGAGAGAATAATATATGTATATTTTACATACAATATACACATATAACACTTAGGTGAATGGACATGTCTATGTCTCTTTCTGTGTGTTTATATGTATGTGTCCTTTCCTACATAGCCCAAGCACTAATATTCTGAAGGGTTAGTGTCTCCAAAAGCCCCAGTCAAATATACAATGAAACAGTGAAACAGATGATCACAATTTCCACTTATGGACAGCCTAGTGAAATCAGTTGGAATGCTTACCAAGGGAATATATTCAGGGGACAATGAACGGGCAGGCTCAGTTTTTTCTGGGTTAGCTTTGGCATCTAACTTGAATGATTTGGCAGGAAAGAGTGGTATGGTTTAGGGTTAACTGGTGGTTGGCATTGGATGTTGGCTTGAGATCGTATTTCACCAAATGGAAAAAATACAACACTGAACTCTGAATAGACCATTGATCTATATACCACATTGGAATTTCTAATCTTCATGAATATACAGAGATTCAAGGAAGCCATAACCTCTGTATATTCATGAAACTTCTATATACCTTCCTTGAACCTGTGTTCTAAGATCCAAGAACCTTATAAATGAAAGGGTTCTGAAAGTCTTTGCCTCAGTATAAGAACTCTCTCCACAGTGTGCCTACCATGTGGCCATTCAGCCTTTGGTTTAGAGACCTTTAGTGTAAGGGAATACACTATCTCCTGAAGTAGCTTATTTCAGATAGAAAAATAATTTGAAATATTATTATTATTAAAAATGCTTCTTTGAAACCAACATCTGCCCCTACCCCTGAAATTTTGACCCATTTTTTTTTGCTTCTTCCTTCCAGGCTCAAAAAGAATAACCAGAATCCCTCTTGCCTATAATAACAAATCAAATACTTAGGAATATGGTCATCATGATTTTCCTTCCCTGTCCTGAATCCTTTCTTTTCTAAATTCCTAGAGTTATAATTTTTAGGAAAATGAAGAGAACAAGCATTTATATGGTCCTGACTATGTTCCAGGCCCTATAAAGTGCTTTGAAAATAAAACAGGAAGGCCGGCCCACAGCCTTCTCACGAAAGGAAAGCTAGAAAGCTGACCTTGGGGAAGGACTACAGTTGAGGAGATGGACAAGAAACAGGCAGATACACACGTAATATTTGACAATGGAGCTCCACAGAAAGCCCCGACTACTTAGCTATCAGAGGACATGATACCACTAAGCAGTCCTAAATTAACAATATATGGATATAGGAGTATAGAGATTAGCTGAGAGGAAAAGCCCCAATCCCTTGCAGCCTGGGCTGCAGGTACGGATCAGTCCGGCTTGAGGAGAGGAGATCAAGAAAGAAATCACTGGTTCCTTAGAGCTGGTACTCTAAGCACGAACCACTTGAGGATAAGAGATTGAGGAGGAAAGGTCTTTCAGGAAGAGAGAGAGAGATGGAGAGGGAGGAAGTTAAAGATGGAGCTTGGCCAGGAAAGACAGACATAGGTGAGAGGTGATGCAGCAAGAGAGACCTGGCCTTCTGTGGAGCTCCTATTTATTACCATTGAGATGCAAATGTGCATAATACATATGGATGAGATGGAAGAGTGCATAGTGTATTATCATTGGTTAATGACAAGGTATAGGTGTGGTTTGTCTTAGCCAGGTGAGCACAAGGAAACCTGATTTCGCACCTAACCTGGGGGAAGCTGGGATCAAGGGTCAACAGGCTTTACTAGCCTGCGCAAGACTGAGCATGCTCTCTTCTAAGACAATCTTTACATTCTAACTGTTTCCCTTGTCCATAGATAGGTGTAGACTGCTACAGAAAATATTATTGATTCCCTTGACAACTTTAGAAGGTAGGTACCATTATTATCTTCATTCTACAGTTGAGAAAACTGAGGAAAATAGAGCTTAAATGGTTCCTCTAAGGTCCAACAACTGGTAAGTGTCTCTGGCTGAATTTGATCTCCAGTCTTATTGTCTCCAGGTCCAGGGTTCTAGATACTGCACCATTAGTGCCCTCATTTTACAGCTCAAAGCACCTTAGACAGTATTGAGAACAACCACTTCACTTTATAGAATTTCAAATTGAGGACCAAGATGGTTAAGTGAATAACCCAGGGTTACACAGCTACTAAATACCTGAGTCACACCTGGAACCTAGATCTTCCTCATTCTCAGTTCAATGCTTTAACCCCTACATCAGATTGATTAGTTCCATCAAGCTGTTTACAAATGGCATTATCTCTAGCTTCTTTATGTAACATTAGACCAGGAAGAGGCTTTGGAGGCCACAAATCCAATAATTATACAGAAGAGTTACGCTAGCTCCAGAGTGCTTAATGCTAGACTCAAGACCATAAAGTGGGTTAGTAGCAGGAATGAGGTTAGAATCAATATTTTTTTCCTGTCGTATTACTTTGCCTTTATCAGATACATTATAGTATTCTTCGTGCCTTCGTGCCATGACATGCCTTATCCAACAGGAGGCAATCACAGAGGCAGATGTTATCACTCAACAACTGAGGGTTCTTTGTATTAAACTTTGCCCAAACCAACTATAATATTTAATTTGTCCACCTGCCTGAAAGTATATGCATCAACAGAGAGACTTCAACCTCTAACTAATCTGTTTTTAGGACTGAACAGTACAGGGGAACTTTAGAGATTCCAAATCATGAATGAATCATGATATAATCTTAGAGTTGCTCTGCTTGGCATACGTCTCTCCTCTCTCTAGTCCATCGTCCATTTGGTCATCAAAAAAAAATGATTTTCCTAAAGCTCATATTATTCCCCTATACACACATACATAAACAAACTCATACACACTTAATAAACTCAGAGGTTCCCTATTGTTGTTTTCATTTTAATTGTCAATATGATTTTAAGTTTCTTTATTATTATTAATTATTATTATTATTTTAGAATATTTTTCCATAGTTACATGAATCACATTCTTTCCCTCCCCTCCTCCCACCCCCTCCCATAGCCAATAATCAATTCCACTGGATTTTACATGTGTCATGCCAATACAATTTTTAATAATCTGTAGCATTTCCCAATCTCCCTTAATCCTAGTTTCTTCTCTACATTGATTATTTCCTATTTTCCTGTAGATAGCTTGTTCATAGATTTGTTTCTATGTTGTTTCATCTGTTAGGGAGCTCACTGACTCTAGAATAATCTACTGGGACTTTTTCTCCAAAGCCCAAATTCCCTTCCATACCTTCCTAAGAATTAATTATCTAATCTTTTCATTGGAAGTCTTCTGGTTTCAGGAACTCAGTGTATTCAAAGCTATCTTATTCTTTTGTGAGACAGCTCTGTCTGAGCCTAAACAATGGAAATCTAATCCTGTTTCCTATCTTCAAATATTTTAAGACAGTGTTTGATCAATTAATTCAAACCTTCACTGTACAGATTCAATCAATTAAACAATCAATATGCATTTTAATCTGTTGTGAACTGGGGAGTATGGTAACCATTAGAGTTTTAAAAAAAAAGAAATATTTTTGCCCTCAAGGAGCTTACATTTGAACATGTACAGGTGGAAAATTTGCCACACCTGAGCTACATTCCCAGCATCCTTTTAAGTTACATCCTCATTTTACATAAGGAGGCTTGGGAGATAAATTTGGTGGCCCTTTTTTCAGAGTTTGTGCTTTTGGTAAAGTGCTGCAGGTGGGAGTCTCTAGCTCTCTTTGCTTTGCTCATTTCACTGAAAGAACCTTTATTTCTTTTCCCTCTCTTCTGATTTATTATTAAAAATGCTACATATTTTTAAATACTAGGAAACAAAAAAGTAAACTGCCAACTAGGAGCATTTGTCCGTGATAATATAGATAATATTTGAAAATATTGGATTCAAACCCTGGAAAATGCATCATAGGTTTTTGTTGAAAGAGAATTTAGTTGACATTTATTCAAATAACCTTATTTTGTGGAAGAAGAAATTGAAGCCCAGAGCAGGCAAGTCACTTGCCCCCAAAGTCATACAGTTAATAGGTAACAAGTGAAATTAAAACTCATATCAGTGTCATCATGTAATAGATTTAGAGCTTCATGAATCCACCCAGTTTGAGGCTTTCATTTTACAAAGGAAGAAACTGAGTCCCAGAAATTTTGCAACTTGACTAAGGCCAGATATCTTATAAGTGGCAGAGCTAGGATGTGAACCAGTTTCTCTGATTCTACCTCCAGGACCCTCTCCTCTGTAAAATCAAGCCCTCTTGGGACTGCCCATTGGAAACTCATTCCATTATGCCTTCTACCCTCCCACACTCTGCCTCTGCTCTGCTCTGTTCTGTCTACCTCTGGCTGGTTGAGTGTTAAGAGTATTTGCTCTGCTAGTTATTGCTTTCATTTCCTACATTATACTTCAAATTGCATGATCTATATCATGCTGTCTAGCACTTGATTCACTGTTTAAATTAGCTGCTATTTCTTTATCCTGCATTATGGGCTCAGAGTAATTTGTTTATGAATCAAATGTTCTTCTGTAGTCTCTAAAGAAAGCCTTAATATGCATTCATTACAGCTCAGCTATAATCACCCTAAATCACAAGAATTGCCAGACATGGACATGCCATTGGTCTCCTTGGGGCAATTGCCCAGCTTTTACCTGACCCGAATAATTCTGCTCAGGCGTGTATTTTAATCAAAGGAATGAATGGGGGAGGGATGAAGGGGGAAATTATGAAAACTAGCATGTTGTGGCAGGATGAGAACTAGATTTGGAGTTTAAAAATGGCTCTTTACTTACCATGTGACCTTGGGACAGTGACCACCTCTCTTGTCCTTCATCTGTAGTATGAAACCAAGCCAATATAATTCAATTAACATTTTTACTCTGCTAGGAAATAGAATGACTTGTAGTACAGTGGATCGGGCATCCAGCCTAGAGGCAGGAAGATCTGAGTTCAAATTTAGCCTTGGACAATTACTCCCTGTGTTTCCTTGGGAAAGTTGTTTGATGCTGTTCTTGAATAGCAAGTTGGCATAGCATCAGGCCTAGAGTCAAGAAGATTCATCTTCATTTGATATAATCTGGCTTCAAACACTTACTAGCTGTGTGACCCTGGGGAAGTCACTTAACCCTGTTTGCTCTAGTTTCCTCAACTATAAAATGAACCAAACAATTCAATGACAAACCACTCCAATATCATTGCCAAGGAAACCCCAAATGGGGCCATGAAGAGTTGGATAGGAATGAAAATATTGAGAGAGAACAACAAAGGAATTGGAGGTATAATGCTAGACACTGGAAAGAGATTGACCAGAGGACTTCTACAGCTTTACAGAGCTCTCAATCCTTATCTCATAGGACGTTAAAGTCATAAATTTCAGTGTAGATGGAAACTGAGAGGCCATTATGTACAACCATGTAAATTTACAGATCAGAAAATTAGAGGCCCAAAGAACAGATCTGATTTACCTTTGGCCAGACTCAGAGAAAGTGTCTCAGTCACAATCTGGATTCAGGTCTTCTTGACTCCAAGCCCAGCATTCCATCCACCATGTGTCTCCCTTCGATGATTCTGGGAAAATTTAAATGTTGAAGACATTCTAGAGACTTACATGGAGGTCTTCAACTGAATTATAAAATTCCCCCTTGTTGTGACCACCAACCTCCCACTCCCTTATGTGACCAGATCCATTTATTCTCATAATATTGATGGAGAGCTCCATTTTATTCCATACCATTGATCAAGGGAAGAGGGTTGTTGGATTGAAAGTGTCCATTGGCAGCTAGATAGACTGAGAGCCAAGCTTAGAGATGGGAGTCCCTGGGGTCAACTCTAGCCTCAGAAACTTCCTAACTGGGTTACCCAGGCAGGCCATTTAATCCCCATTGGTGAGTAACTTAACTTCTATTGCCTATCCTTGACTACCCTTCTGCGTTCAACCAATACCCAGTATTGGTTTGAAGAAAGAAGGGTTCAAAAGGGGTTTTAAAAAAGGGTTTAAAGAGTTTTAAAGGGTTTAAAAAAAGCCAATGACCTGGAAAAACTATTTAGCACAATAGATAGAATATCAGGTCTGGAGTCCAGAGGTTTTAGGTTCAAAGGTGGCCTCAGATTTCTGAGTCACCCTGGGCAAGTCATTTAACTGCAGTTGTCCTGCTCTTGCTGTTCTTCTGTCTTAAAACTGATAATAAAGCAGATGTTAAGGATTTTAGGGAGGTGGGGGGGGGGGATAAGAATGGTCCAAGGTATAGTTGTAGACTTGAAAGATATTCTTGCAAAATAGCTTTCTCATTTATTTTTACCCATGCCAATAGAAATTTAGAGAATCGTGGAATTTTGGAGCTTTAATAGATCATGGACAGGGATATAATGGAACATGTTGAACAACTGGTTCTCCAAGAAACTTTTTTTTTAATTTTTTAATTTTTTAAAACCCTTACTTTCTGCCTTAGAATCAACACTAAATATGAGTTCTAAGAAGAGTATAAGGGCTAGGCATTGGGGGTCAAGTGACTTGCCCAGGGTCACACAGCTAGGAAGGGTTTGAGGCCAGATTTGAACATGGGACCCCTCATCTCTAGGCCTGGCTATCAACCACTGAGCCATTCAGCTGCCCCCTCCAAGATGTGTTTTTAAGAATATAATAGATGCACTTTAAAAATTTAATCTGCATTAATAACATTTTTGTCCATTGGTTTCTTAAGACTGGGAATAAAAACAAAACAAAAGTAAACCCTAATTTATATTATTTGTTAATACCTCCGGTGTAAATACTCTGAAAATTTAACAACCCATTGTCACAACTGAGTTGGAGCTGGCTCCAGGATATAGAGTTCAGTCTTACTGCTTCATTTACTGGAGAGCGTTGAAGATCGTTGCTTTTGATGGGTATTTAACTTGCCAGAATGGTTCTAGACTCATAGATCATAAGTTTGAATCCAGGTTCTACCACTAACTTGCTGTGGGCCTTGGATAAGTCACTTGAATTCTGTTTTCTAATATGTAAATAATGGTATTATATTAGGTGATCTGGTGTGTAAAAGTCACACTAGATTTAGGTCATTGCTTCTATGGCAGATGGGGACAGTTTGGGGTAAAAAAAGTGTAGTATTTGAGTTTGGGGTCAAATCAATAAGCCTTTCAGGGCTTCAATGCTCATAGCTATCAAGTGTCAAGGTTTGGTTAAATGAACTCAGTTCTATAAAGTGAAATGGATGCTTATGAGGATTATTTCTCATGGTGAAACTCTTCATTCCCTCCAAACCTATCCTGAGCTTCAAACAATGTTTCCCAGAACCACAAACCTGAAAGGAAGTTTTTCTAGAGTATGAGTCCAACATAGAATTCTCTAGGTGCCCTTGTGTAACTAGGGCAAGGTTATCAGAACTTTGCCCTAGGGCAGTGACATTTAGAAGGTGCTAATAATATTTAAATTTCTTCAGCGTGTTGAAACAACAGAGCTTGACATGCAGTTAGCAAAAATAACCAATTATGATAGGAAGCTGCATTGAACCTCTCCCTGACTCTCTTGTTCTTTCTTTTTTTTCTCCCCTGGCAGTAACTTCAGCAAAAATGTCCTTCTCCTGTTGAAGATTGAAGTCTTTTCTTCATCAGTAACTGAAGTCATCGTACACAGTAGGTGGATGATGGTTCTCATGGTCCTCCTCCAGAGACTCAGGTTGTCGGGGCAGCCCAGGTCACAAGAGTTGATAGATGCAGCTCTGCCTAGATGCTTCAGAGGACTCAGTCTTGCTGGTGAAGAAGGAGAGCAGAGCATCTAAGATCATTAGGAGAAAAACCAGAGACGTCTGTCCCCCCCCCC
Source organism: Monodelphis domestica (assembly GCF_027887165.1). NCBI lineage: Eukaryota > Metazoa > Chordata > Mammalia > Didelphimorphia > Didelphidae > Monodelphis > Monodelphis domestica. Next base: position 407,512,858 of record NC_077230.1, on the reverse strand, counting down.
CTCCTCCCATATATGCACCTGAGGAAATTTACATTCTGCCTGATAAGCCTCACAGTTTGAAATTTTATTTGCAGATTTCATTAGAAACTAGTTTATGGCACAGATTATGAGGTGCACAGGACGTCTAAACGAATAAAAAGCTGATTTGTTTCAACTGCAAAATTCATGACATGCAGCCTTTTATTGCTCTGCATTTAAAATAAAGCATTATCCATTATAATATTATAGAAACATGTTTTACACTGGATTCCATCGACAATATTCCATTTAATGAAATGTCTAAACTACCCACATTAGAATATTATTGACTGTGTCTTCGTATGGAAATGCCAAGTCTGGAGCAATTATGAAATGTCTTCATACATCATCTTAAGTCCAAAGAGCAAACAGGGACTCCAGGAAAGGATTCTGGCTGAGGTTGAGCACAGCTCTGGGAGCATATTCTGAGTAGGCAGAGGCAGGGGGAATAGTGGCCAAGGACATCCAGCTCCCTGGGGATGATGATAGGAATAAAGCACAATTAAGTGTGATGTGATTATATTAAAAGGCAAAGAGGAAATGTTTTGTAGCTGGCAAGTCAACAGGGCCAGTCATCACAATGAGTCCAGCATCCCAGAGTGCTATTCCTGTTGGAGATGCTTTGAAGCAGAATGTTCTGTAGACTGGTGAGACTTGGGTCATGGGATGGTCTGAATAGTTTCTAAATAACAAAAAAGCCTGTGGGTCAGGATGACACAGTGGCACCCACATAACCAAATGCCCCTGGCAAAGGCATTTTTTTTTCTTACTGATTGCTCCTGGGCAACTCCATTTTAAAATGTAATGAAGGTGATTAGAGAGAAGCCTTTAAGGTAAACTCAAATAGATGGATGTCTTTAAGCTGTCTTAATGAACTTTAAACTCTTTAAACTGGCATGCCTCCAGGCTAGGTTCCCTAATTAGTATGTGGTGAGTTCAGAATAGGCTGCTTTGCCTGTCTTTTGATGGCTTAGTTGCAGGAAAGTGATCATTTATTACAAAGGTTTCTGGGAATCAGGGACCAATGAGTCCATCTGCTCCCCTTTTCCCTTCTCAGTCCATTCCAACAAAGCTGAGAGACATTTACCCAGGACCAGGCTCAATTCAATTCAGTTCAACAAATATTCATCAAGTCCCTGCTCTGTGCTAGGCACTGTGTGACACAAGAGAAAAATAAAGCAGCACCTGCCCTCAAGAGACTTAAATTCTAAAAGGGGTGAATTTGAGTTCATTTAAATCATATGTAATATAGATGGTAGGAGATATCAAGTGATTAAAATAGATTATAAAATTACATGTGCACCTACATGTGTGTCTATATACATATGTACATGTGTATATAATATACTGCACACATAGTATAAATATTAGATATAAAATATTTTATAATATATAATAATTCTATAATATAATCTATATATTATAATATAATGTATAATAGAAACTATATATAATAGAACTTATACTAATAAAATATGCTACAAACTAATATAATATAAACTATATATAATATATAATATATAAACTATATAACATACAATAAAATAAATAATATGCATAACATATGATAATAATAAATATATAATTATTTCTATTTCACATGTACACCTGTGTATATATTTACATGTGTATATATGTGTGTATGTATCTATTATATACAGTGTGTAATTTTCATAAAATACAAGATTTAAAATTTTTTGAAGAAAATTTCAGGAAAAGAAGCTCATAAACTTCCTGAATCACAAAAGTGAACTCTTTTAAAGAAGGTGTCAAAAAGAAGTCTGTGGAAACCATGCAATGCATGAGAAGATCCAGAATGAATTTTGGGATGTAGTAAATCAAACTGAAGGGGTTTGAACACATTTATTTTGAATGTAAACTCTTATGTCAAAGGGGACTGCCCCCAATTGGCTTTTTGTCAATGTGCCTACAAATCATTGGTTTTGTTCTCTTCCTCTTTTATTTCCCTCTTATCTCCAATTATTGTAATTTCCCTTTAGAAAGTGCAATATTGTATGCATCTTTAGCTAAGAGATCTTTAGAGGTATAAGCTGGATATTTGAAATGATTCATTGGGTAGACTAGGCATGTAAATCTGGAAGATTTAAACATACTCGTGTCCCATTAGAATCATAGGAGGGATTGTGAAAGGGAATTTTTTATTCCCTTTGTCTATTTTAAATTAATCAATCAGGAACCTGAAGTACCCCTACTTAGCACTTAGTAAATCACTAACCTAATGAAGAGAGTTCACATATACCTTGTCATTAACACTTAGTCCTAAAAGACCACAAGTACTGCCCCACCCCCTCTCCAGGCAGGGGTAGGCAAATTGAGAGACTTTGATTGATTTCTGAGATGTGATAGACAAGCCCACAGTGAAAGGAAGGAGAAACCAGAGAAACAGGAAATGACATGGAGAAAATTGCTTATAAAAGCCAGCCAAGGGCAGGCATTCTGATTCACTTCTGCTGCCTTTGTGACTCTTGTTGAGGGAGGATTTCTGCATTAGTTTCTTCTGCTTTGGGGATTGATTCTGTGCTTGTAAAACTCTTGCTAAAGAGACTACTGTGACTCTTGGTTGGAGATTGGGACCTTAAGGAGCCTTTGTCAGAGTTGAGCTGAATTTCTTCAGATTGGCAGTTATAGAGTATTCAGCTGGGCAATATTTTCTACCTCCTTCCTACATTTCTCTCTTTACCATCTCTACCCTGATGTAATAAAGCTACTATACTAATCAGCCTCCTGACTTAAGAGTTAATTTTATAAATGGCGACCACAATAATTTTCTTCAACTATTATTTTTGTCAAACCAAAACTATTACATTTGGCAACCCCACTTTAATTATTACAATAGGATTCTGTCTTTACACTCAGAGACCTTATATTATATGATAGAGACAACTGTAAACAATATATATAAACATATATTGTGTATGTTATATATATAAACATATATTGTGTATGTTATATCATATCATTATATTATGTAGTATATGTCACATTATGTGATGATATATGATAATGTTAAATAGTGTGACATGTCATATTATGTGATAACATATGATGATATATTAAATGTTGTGATGATTGGTCATATGTGATGATATATGATGCTATGTTAGATTTTATAATGATATGTCATATTGCCAGATGATATATGATTATATATTAAATATTATGGTGGTATTTTATATGATTTCCTTTATACATTTGGATGTATGTATATATAAAGTTCAGGAGTAGGGACCCTAAAACTGGGCAGGTTAGGACAGTGTTTGTATAAGAGGTGAGGTCATTTGAGATTTAAAGGAAACCAGGGATTCCAAGAGGCTAAGGTGAAGAGGGAGAATCTCCTAGGTAAGGGACCCAGCCTACACAAAAAAGCACAGACAAAAGAGATGGAGTGGCCTGTGTGGTTAATGATATACAGTCCAGTTTGGGCATAATATAGAGTATATGAGGAAGAATAATGTGTGATGAGGCTGGTATGACATTAAATGCCAAATAAGGGCTTTAACTCTTATTAGAGGCAATAGAGAGTCAGTGAAGCTTCTTGAGCAAAAAGAATGATGTGGTTAGTTGGGATCCATTTCTATAAAGGGAATGCTGGGACTCAGAGTTCATAGGGTAGCTTGTAAATGAAGTCACAAGGGTGACTATTCAAACACCTTAAGGAGCTGTCACTGGGCAAATGTGTTCCATGGGAAGCTCAGAGGGTTTATGATCAATGTTCTGCTGCCACGAGAGGTAACCTGAAAAGGCTTTCACTCGGCTCTCACTCCCATCTGGGAATATGGTCTTGGCGGATTTGGAAGGTATCTGTATATGAGAGACGCAGAGAGGTCAAGGAAAGAAAATGCGATTAATGGGCAAGATCCCAGAGAAAAATCCTGCCTCTGATACTTCCTAGCTGTGTGGGCATAGGCAAATCTCCTTTTCTTTCAGAGTCTCAGTTTTCTCATATGTAAAAAGGAGGAGAAGGATGTGTCAATGATCTGTTTCCCAACTTTGTTGGGTGGGAAGTCTTGAATGAAGCTGAAACCAATCCAATCCAATAAACCTTTATTAAATGTCTATCTACAATGTGTAGATCCTAGTCTTAGGAGCTGGGTCTTCTAAGACAAAAGGAATCTCTCTATATACTCAGGAAGATTACATGATATGATAGGGACAATTTATACATGTAAACATGTAGAGTCAACTAGAATTTATTAAATGTCTACTGTGTGTCAGGCACTGTGCTAAATAGTGCAGTGCCTATCAAATAAAAGATTTAAGACAAACAAACAATCCTTGCCCTCCAGGAGCTCATGGGGAGCCTATATGTATGCTTACAGCTATGCAAACATATGTGTACAGATGAATTCACACACAATTCCTGTATTTCTGCTCTGCCTACACATGCATTGTGCCATATTATAGGTGAACATGCATGTACATGACTCTACCTATATAGACATCCATGATTACTTCTATGGGAGCATATGTCTAAGTTTATATAGGTGTGTGCAAATTCATGTGTGTATGCATGTATAAAATCCTCCTGTAGGGACTTCTAGGTGCATGCCATTCTGCCTGTTATATGTACACTCACACACAAGTATACGTTTTTTGAGCCTTTGGACTTCATTCCCCAGAAGTTCTTTAGTATTTCCCCAAATTCCTTTTTCCTGCATCCCCACATTTTGCGTGATTGTATTAAAGTGACTGTAACTCCTCCCTCCTTCCTCTCTCTCTCTCTCTCTCTCTCTCTCTCTCTCTCTCTCTCTCTCTCTCTCTCTCTCTCTCTCTCTCTCTCTCTCTCTCCATCCTCTCCCCTCTCCCCTCTGTCTCTCTCTCTCCCTCTCTCTCTCTTTCTGTCTCTCTGTCTCTCTGTCTCTCTGTCTCTCTCTCTCTCTCTCTCTCTCTCTCTCTCTCTCTCTCTCTCTCTCGGACCTATGACAGGGCTGAAGTCAGGCAGTTCTTTTGTTTTACTTATTATTAATACAATTTTATAAAATATAATATTTAGTTATTGATTATTAATTTTAAAACCCACAATTTATGCCTGTAAATGTGTGTGAGATATGTTTGTGTGCATGTATGCAAGTATGTATATGGGGTTTCTAGAAGGAGACAAAATATGGAAAGGATTCAGGCCACAAATGTCAGCTTTGGGGAACACCTAGAAAGAAATAGGGAGTTGGTAATTTAGCTGGAAGACCAGAAGGCTCTCTCTTGCAAGGGATGTAGAGGATTGTGGAGGACTAGCAAAATCCCTTAAAGTTAGGGACCCCATGATCTGATCCTCAGTTTCTATCCCATTTTATAAGAAAAGAGATACAGTTTTTTCTATACCAATTGTCTCCAAGATGTTTGTGCAACTGGCCCAGTGAGAGAAAGTGGTTCTGTTTCATTCTCACTAACTGGAGGTTACAATACCTGAAGATCACAATGGGGATATTCAGGGGAATCCCTAAGTGGAAAGTACTCTATCCACTCTGGGTCTGGGTCCCCTAATATATATATTTTTAGTCAGAAGTGAAAATATTATTATCATTGTTATTATTCCCATTTTTTAGATGAGATCATTGAGTTTTAGAAAGATTAAGGGACTTACCGGTTGTTATTACACAAGTAGACATGGAAGACTAAATTTGCAAGCTAGGACAATGCTTATTCCACTTCCTAGGTGTTGTTTGTAGCACGTCTTATATACATGCATTCTGGTACAATGATTTGTCCTTTTGCCAGTCAATCAAAAGTCATTTAATAATCATAGGTAGAGGGGGCAGCTGGGTGGCTCATTGGATTGAGAGTCAGGCCTAGAGACAGGAGGTCCCAGGTTCAAATCTGACCTCAGACACTTCCCAGCTATGTGACCCTGGGCAAGTCACTTGACCCCCATTGCCTAGCCCTTACCACTCTTCTGCCTTGGAGCCAATACACAGTATTGACTCCAAGACGGAAGGTGAGGGGTTATAAAATTTTTTTAAATAATCATAGGTAGACTCAGGACTAGACACTGAAGATAAAACAATAAAGTCATGGGTCTTCTGAGGTGGGCTGAAAAATATAATGGAAGGAACTGAGTGTGAGTCTCCTTTGATTCTGATTTCCTCTTATTTATTAATTATCTAACAGGTAACAAATTCACAGAAGGCAAATGATACCTTACCTTTAGGGCTTCTGTAATTATCTAATTCACACTCAACTTCTAAAACAGAGGCAGCTAAGTGGAACAGTGGTTAAGAGTACTTGGTCTGGAGTCAGGAAGACTTGAGTTCAAATCCAGCCTCACATACTTCTTTGCTAGATTGCCTAGACCCAGTCATTTAATTTCTGTATGTCTATGAGGCAGCTAGGTGACATAGTGGATGAGAGCTGTGCTTAGAGTCAATAAGACTTAAATTCAAATTCAGCTTCAGATAATTCCTGTTTGTGTGACCCTGGACAAATCACTTAACTTCTGATTACCTGACAGAAGGATCCAATAAGACCAATATCCAATATAGATTCTAAATGGTCACCCTAGTGCAAATATCAATAATATAGAAATAGGGCTTGATCAATGATACATGTAAACCCAGTGGAATTTCTCATTGGCTACAGGAGGGGGGTGGGAGGAGGGGAAGGAAAAAAAATATGAATCATGTAACCATGGAAAAATATTCTAAATTAATTAATTAAATAAAAGTTTTCAATTCAAAAATAAAGTAAAATGGATTTTAAAAAGATCAATATCCAATAAGATCAGTCCAAAGAGAAGGAAATGAAAGACCACCCAGGTATCCTTGCCAAGAAAACCTTATGGATAACTATGATCTATGGGATCATTAAGCACTGGACAGAGCAGAAGGACTGAACAACAGCAAATTACAAAACGTGTTTCCATGACTATAAAGTTGGCAAGGGTTCATTCCAATATTTGATCAAAGATCATCATGGTGGGAAGTTCCATTTCCTCCCCTGTGGGTAACCCATTTCTCTTTGATATATCTCCATTGATAGCAAGTTTCAAATTCTTTAGAGAGCCTGGTCCCAAGATTTTCAGAAATAATTGAGTTAACTGAGCCTCAGGTGAACTCATCCTCTCCAATTAAATTAACTCCAAAATTGAGAATGGCTTCTCCTGCAGGCTTCTCACTTCTTGTTGTGGTGGCCCTCCACCTTCAGTCACCTTGAAGGAATCCTCCTGCAGAGACACCCGGGTCATCAAGATTAATAATGCTAAGACTTTCACCGATGTTTAGCTACCGAAAAACACCTGGAGCTGCTCTTTCGTGACTGATTAATTAGGGAAAAAAGCTCTGTGGTTCTAATTGGCATTTGAGCATTTTCTGAGTTTTAACATTCATGGTATGCAAATGTATCAATTTCCAACAATATCTAACAAGATCATTTGAAAGTGAGACTCTCCTGAGAAACACAATCATGATGTGGGGAAGGGCTGAGGCAGGGAGCTCTGTATATACTTCCCATAAATCAACAGAAACTTCGTTATGGTGGTGCCAATTGTAGTAGCATTCTTCAGTGAACTGAAGGATTGGCCAATAAATATGCATTGCATGCAATTATAGCTACCTGTTGCAGGTTAATTTCAATAGTGAAGGCCTATTACTAATGTTTGATGAATATTCCCTGCTTCTTATAGGACTTGGAAATGAGTGCCTTGCCCAGTGGGGAGAGGAAAGTTCCATTCGAGTGGGGATGCTTCCCTCTGTTTCCCTGTGTGAAGTTCTAAATTGAAATATGTACCTCTAGGGAATGGAAACCAAAGAGAAAAACATAGTCCCCCAAAGGGATCATTTACTACTGTAATGAACATTTTAGGTAGCAGGTTGAAATACTTGGCAGTCTTTCGGAGACAGCATGCAAATGATCATTTCTGAATTACTCCAAAACAAAACTTTTAAATTAGAAGGAGAGAATAACTTTCCATTCTGATTCCCAAACCTAAAAAGTAGTTTTCTTATGAAAAGAAATAGCTGAGAATATAAAAATGATAACAACCAGCTTCTCTTGAGGGCTCAGTGGCTAGAGTGGTGGTCCTGAAGTAAGGAAGACTCTTCTCCCAGAGTTCAAATCTGACCTCAGACACTCACTATCTCTGTCACCCTGGGAAAGTCACTTAACTTTGTTCCCCTCAGTTGTTCCTCTGTAAAATGAGCTGGAAAAGGAAACCATTCCAGTATCTTTGCCAAGAAAACCCCAAATGGGGTCACAAAGAGTTAGACACAACTGAAAAATGACTTAACAATACTTTACATAGGGTAGAGATGTGTAATGATTTTATTGGCTTAGGGAATTTCTCTATATTCCTCTACCAGTAGAGTTAAGTACCTTCTTATTTTTAAAAAAATAAAGATTGACATATTAAAAAAAATTACCTTCCATCTTGGAATCAATACTGTGTATTGGTTCCAAGGTAGAAGAGTGGTAAGGTCAAGGCAATGGAGTTTAAGTGACTTGCCCAGGGTCACCCTACTAGGAAGTATCTGAGTATAGATTTGAACCTAGAACCTCCCATCTCTGGGCCTGACTCTCAATCCACTGAGCTACCCAGTGCCTCCTTAATTTTTTTATATATGCTGATTTAAAGCTACTACTTGGGACCCTACATGTCCTTCTTTGGGATTCATCCCCTCGTCCAACTGGTCTCCTGTGAGACGACAAAATTCAGTGTCCATCCATATTTGTGTGCTGTCTCGCCAATCTTTGCAGCCTTGTTATATCTCATATTAGCCCAAGAATTAAACTGAGACAAAGAGAGTAAAGTGAATTACCCATGGTCACACAGCTAGGAAATGTCTGAGGCCAGATTTGAACCTAGGACCTCCCATCTCTAGGCCTGACTCTCAATCCACTGAGCTACCCAGCTGCCCTCAACATAATTTTTAATAATAATTTTCTGACATATTGTGATCCACATTTCCACATTTACTCTCTACCTCTACCTCCCAAACCCTCCCCCAAATGGCAGGTGTATGATATAGATTGTATATGTGTTATCATACAATACCTATTTCCATGTTCATCATGTGGAGAAAGAAGACACAAAAACCACACATAAGAAAATACTCATGAAGCAAATAAAGTGAAGAATTATATGGTTCAATCTTCATTTAAATTCCATTGGTTGCTTCTATGAGTATAGATTGCCTTTTTCTTCATGAGTCCTTTTGAGATGACCTGGATCCTTGCATTGCTCACAACAGTTAAATCATTCACAGTTAATTATCATGTACTTTTGCTGCTTCTGCATATAACATTCTCCTGGTTTACTTTACTTTGCATCACTTCATATAAGTCTTTCCAGGCTTTTTTTCCTTCTGGTAATTATTTTGTTTGTCATTTCTTAGGGCCCAATACTATCCCATAACAATTATGCACCACAACTCATAAAACCATTCTATAATTGAAGAATGCTCCCCCCTCCCAGTTTCTAATTCTTTGCAACTACACAAAAAATAGCTACAAATAGTTTTATACAAGTAAGTCCTTTCTGCTTTTTTTTGGTTGAGGCAAAAGGTATGCACAGTTTTATAGTGCTTACATCATGGTTCCAAATTATTCTTCAGAATGGTAGTATCAGTTCACAACTCCAGTAGTGTATTGGTATCCCAATTATCCAACATCCTCTCTAAAATTAATCATTGTCATTTTTTGACATATTAGCCAGTCTAATAGGTGTGAGTTGGTGCCTCAGAAAGAATTGTTTTAATTTGTATTTCTCTATTTAATTGTGATTCAGAGCATTTTTTTCATATAACTAAAGATAGTTTTAATTTAATTCTTCATCTGAGAATTATCTGTTCATATCCATTGACAATTTGTCAAGTAGGGACTGCTTTGTGTACTATAAATTTGACTCAGTTCTCTATATGTTTAAGAAAATAGGCCTTTCTAGTCATTTTCTCTAAAAATAGTTTTTTCCCAGTTTTTAGTTCCCCCTCCAATCTTGGTTGTGTTTGTGCTGAATCTTTCTCATTGAATGTAGTCAAAATTAAGTTTTTTATAATTTATAATTTTCTCTATGTCTTGTTTGGACATATATTCTTCTCTTATCAATAGATCTAAAAGGTAAACTATTCCATACTCTCCTAATTTGTTCATGTTATCCCTTTTTATTTCTAAATCTTGTATCCATGTTGACTTTACCTCTATATAAGCCATGGGGTGTTCATCTATTTCTAGTTTCTTCCCTACAATTCTCTAGTTTTCACAGCAATTTTGTCAAATAGTGTTTGTTTGTTGATTTTCCAAAAGTTTGGATCTTTGGGTTTGCCAAATACTGGGCTACTATGGTCATTCACTACTATGTGTTGAATGCCTAACTTATTATGTCATTCCACTATTCTATTTCTTAGCCAGTACCAGATTGTTTTGATGGTTGCTACTTCATAATGACATTTGAGATCTGGTACAACTAAGCCACCTTGTAATTTTCATCAATTCTTTTTATATTCTTGGCCTTTTTTTCTTCCAGGTGAATTTTATTATTTTTTTACTCTATGAAATAAGGTTCTGTTATTCATAATAGGTAACTGAGAGATTAAAGGAACTTTATCCTGGGACACATTTGGTATTGTCAAAGTTTGGACTTGAAACCAATACTTTACTTTAAAGACAGTTTTCTATATTTTATAAATATTTTCTCATTTGATCTTCATAGCAACCTTGTAAGGTAGATGTTCTTATTATCCCCATTTTATAGGTGGGTAAATTTAGACTGAGAGATGTTAAATAAATTGGTTCAGGATCACACAAAATAATTAAGCATATAAGGTAGTATTCTAGCCCAGGTACTCCTGGCTTCAAGTCCAGATCTCTTTCCCCTTCAACAAGAAAGTAAAAAGAGGCAATAAGTAATGGAAAGCAGGGCAGCCACTGTGACTCAGTGGTTTTTGCACTAGGCCTAGAGAAGAGAGGACCTGGGTTCAAATGTGGCCCTGAACACTTCCTAATTGGGTGACCTTGGGCAAATCACTTGGTTCTGTTTGCCTAGCGCTTCCCCCTTCCATCTTAGAGTTGTTACTAAGAAAGTAAGGATTTTCAAAATGAGTAATGGAAAGCAGATTATGAGTCTGAGCATCTTAATTCCTCTGTTAATGGCCATTATTGGCAAAACCACATATAACATCTAGTGACTCATCATGACCATGACCATCAAGTCAGGACACTTCTCAGATAGACGCTCTCACTTCCATTTCTAAATTAAGAAATAGAAATTTATGATTGTAATATAAAAGTAGACAAAAATGACACATTAAAAATAGCTTGACTTAGAGTTAAAGGCTAATAATAATCCTTCTCAATTGATTTATTCAATTACAAAAAAGTGTTTTTTTAAATATTATCCTGTGTATGAGGTTCCAGAAAATTAAAAAAAAATAATAGCAGGACAAAGACTTTCAATGGTTTAGGAAGGAAGCCAGGTGGTACAGTGAATTGTGAGTTCTTCCAGGAGGTGAGGAGCCTTAAATTCAAAACCAGTACTTAGCAACTATATGGCTATGGGCGGAGCTCTAAACTTCTCTTGCCTTAATTCACTCATCTGTAAAATGGTGGTAATAATATCATTTATCTTGAAAGGTTGTTGTAAGGATCAAAATAGATAATATTTTTAAAGTACTTGACACATAATAGGGGCTGAATAAATGATCATTCCCTTCCCTTCTCCCCCCAAAAAGTCAAAACAAGATAAAAAATAATAAGTCAATGTATAGATGCACTTTGAAAGCTGCAAAGTATCATATAGGAGGTTAAGTAGTAGAGTGGATAGAGCTGGACCTGGATTCAGAAAGTTCTGAATTCCATTCCACCCTCAGATATTTACTCTCTATGTATCATCTCTTGGCAAATCATTTAACCTCTCTGCATCAGTTTTCTTACGTGGAAGCAAGGGTAATAAGAACAACTTACTTCTCATGGTGGTTGTAAGGATAAAATGAAATAATATATGTAAAGCATTTGGAAAACCTTTTAAATGCTATGCTAGCTTTGTTGTTCAATCCTTTTAGTTTTATCCTACTCTTTGTGATCCCATTTGGGGTTTTTTGTTGTTGTTGGGTTGGTTTTTTTTTTTTAGGCAAAGATAGTGAAATGGTTTGCCATCTACTTGTCGAGCTTTTCTAGTGGAAAAGCAAATAGGGTTCAATGACTTGCTCAGGGTCACAGGGATAGTGTTATGATGATTTAATAAGATAATAATAGGAAAGTGCTGAGCAGCATTGTGCCTGTACATAGTAGGTGCTATATAAATGATGATGATGATGATGATGGTAATGATGATGGTGATGGTGACAGTGATGATGATGATGATGATGGTGGTGGTGATGGTGGTTTCATCTTTAATACTGTTAATTTGATTTTCTTCTTTCCCTTTTTTTATTAGATTGACCAGTATTTTCTCTATTTTCCCCCAAATACCAGTTTCTAGTCTTATTTATTAATTTGATAGTTCTTTTACTTTTGATTTGATTAATTTCTTCTTTAATTTTTAGGATCTCTAATTTAGTTTTCATCTGGGGATTTTTAATTTGTTCACTTTCAGGTTTTTAAATTTTCTATTATTTTTAAATGCTGAGGTTCTATTTAGGCAAAGTCTAAAACAAACTGCCCTCAAGAAACCTCCATTTTATTAGACAACATGTACACAGATATATTGTGGATGTATACAGACATATATACAGTAATGCTAAAAAGGAAACAAACAAAATTATCTGGGGAATTCAGTAAGTGGCTGGCACCTGAGGTGTACTTTGGAGGAAGCAAGAACTTTTTTGAGAAGTCTATTTCTAAAAATGAATCTGCTTTCTTTAGTGCCTGATTGCTGTAGGGAATGAAAATGAGTTCACACACACATGTCATGCGGGGAGCTTTGTTTTAATAAAAGCTTGGAAATCTTTCTAGTTCCCAAAGGTTTGATTTTCTGAGTAACAGTAATATTGGTGAGTTTCCCCAAGAACCTTCATTTTGAACCTTCATGTTAGCCACTCTTCATTGAGTTCCCAGCTCTATTTCTAATTTATTAGTTTTAATCATCCTGAATCAATTGTTATCTCATCCTAGAATCCACTTCAGCATCCAAGGCAGAATTTGAATCCAAACTTCAAATTCAAATCTTCCCAAATGTAAATCTTAAATTGTATAATGGAAACAAAAGGTACCAATTGATTAATTATTTTATGACCAAGATGAATCACTGATTGGTTTTCCAAGAGAAAGCACTACCCTTCTTTGGTGAATGAAACTCTTTGAGGGTAAGGAAAGAAACAAGTATTCAAGCACCTACCATGTGCCAGGCATTGTGCTAAGTGCTGGGAATTCAAGAAGAGGCAAAAAGACAATTTCTGCTCCTAAGGAGCTTATAATTGTAATATACTAGATGGTCTCAAGGTCTCTTCTAGCTCTAAATATGTTATGTCAATAGCTGTAATAAGAGTAATAAGATTTTTAAATGCTTTGGCTACTCTAAACTGAAAAAAAAAGCTATGTAAATATATATATATATATATGTACATATATATATATATTTACAGATAAGGAAACCAAAGTTTAGAAAGATTAAGTGTGACATAGGTCAGTCATATAGCCAAAAAAAGTCAAAAATTAGTTCTTTCCAAAAGCAAGTCTAATATTCTATATAGGAAACCAGTTTTACCACTTGAATCATTTCACAGAAGAATGAGTCACTCACAGGTTTTCCAAGAGAAAACAGTACTCTGCTTTGGTTAGTGAACCCCTTGTCTATAATAAAAGGTCCTGATTGAGGAGCTGCCAGAAATTACTCTGGTTTCATTATGAGAGTCTCATTAGTGTGTATCGAAGATTTATAATATAATCATAATAGCCAATCACTGTATCGCCACAGCCTACCTGTGATTCTCAACTCTTACTTCCATTCCTTTGTATATTTGTCTCCTATGTGTGAAATGCTTTTCCTCTTCATTTTTCTGCTTCTTGTAATCTCACATTGCCATCAAAATTTATTTAAAATATTATATTCCAATGGGGCAGCTGGGTAACTCAATGGATTGAGAGTCAGGACTACAGATGGGAGGTCCTAGGTTCAGATTTGGACTCAGACACTTCCTAGCTGTGTGACCCTGGACAAGTCACTTAACCCCCATTGCTTTGCCCTTACTCTACTCTTCTGATTTGGAAAAAAATATATAGTATTGATTCTAATGTGGAAGGTAAGGATTTAAAAAATAAAATAAAATATAATATTGCATATGAATCTACTAACTGTTCTCTCTCTCCCTCCCCCCTCCTTCCCCTTCCCCCAAAGATATCGCCTCTATTTTCTATACATTTTCCATTTGATCATTTGTGTAGGAATCTGACATAGATTGAAAGTCAAAGAGGAATGTCCTGGAGATGATGAGATCCTCCTGTTCATGGATGATATTATATCAAGTCCAAGAACATTGCAGTCTTCTGAATGAGACCTTTAATAATTCCAAAAATTTGACCTATCTATCCACACAGGAAAAAGCAAATGGATGAAGAATGCTTATTGCTCATACCAGCAGCATGCAACAGGATTGGACAACTTATAATCTATCTTGTGTATTAGTATTCATATCCCGCCCAGACACTGGAAATAAATAATAACCTGGACTCAGAATTGAATGAGAGAAGGAGAGCAGATTGGATTGTCTTTGAGATATTTCCAAGTTATTTTATTAGTCCTCATATTCTCCCTTAATCAAATAGTCTTCAGAACTAAGGTTCTATTGATATAACTGAATGATTTTCATCCTTATTGTCCAAACAAATATCTCTTTTGTGTCCCAAACTGTGTTCCTTATGAATTTATAAATTCTTCTTGTGAATAATTGATGGTAATAATAATGATTGACATTTATGTTTTGCATTTAAATTTGCAAGGTATATTGCATATATAATTTTGTTTTATCCTTATAGTTATTCAATAAATACTATTAATATCTGTAATTTACAAATGAGGAGGATATTGATCCTCAAAAAGATGAACTACCAAACTTCTTGCAAGTCAAAGCTCAAGTTGTACGTCCTGTTAGAGACCTTGCCCATGCGAAATCCTAAAGCTTTTCCCCTACTGTATCCAGCACTGAGCAGAGTAGCTAGCACATCTTGGGTACTTACAAAATATTTATTATTGACTGGTCACCATGGGGATGATGGCACAGGAAATACATAACAAAGTGAAAATTTGAATATATTTTCCTAAGATCCAGTTGAATATTATATCTCAAAGTAGATTTGAAGAGGATCTATTAAATCAGAGAAGGATGGAGAGAGGATTTACACTGATGCAAAAGACATGCAGAAGAGTGATGAATAATGCAATGCTTTTAGCATGAGGAAGATGACTTCAAATCCAGCATCTAACACTTGTTAACAATAAGCCCAAGAGACTTATCCTCTCTGAGCTTATGTGTATCTAAGCCAACTCAAAGGAACTTTCAAGAAAAGGATGTTAGAGGGCAGCTGGTTATCTCAGTGGATTGAGAACCAAGCTTGGTGACAGGAGGTCCTAAATTCAAATCTGACCTAGATATTTCTAGCTATGTGACCCTGGGCAAGTCACTTCACTCCAATTGCCTAACCCTTACCACTCTTCTGCCTTGGAGCCAATACATAGTATTAATTCTAATGCAGAAAGTGAGGGTTTAAAAAAAAAAGATAAAGTTTTCAGTGTGAGCAATTATACCACAGAAATTAGCAATCACAACAAATCAAAGCTTGCTTTATTGATTTCCTAGACTTAAGTAAGTGTTAATAATTCAATTTAAACTTAAAAGTACATGTACATTGTGGTTTTTTGTTTTTTGTGTTTTTTTTTAATTCTGCTTGTTAAACATTAACTAGCACTGCCCTGTCTCTGAATCTCAGTTTCTTCATCTATATAATGAGGACGTTGAACTAAATCACCTTCACAATCTCTTCTAACTCTAAATCCACTTTCCCATAATGACATCAGAGGTCCATGAAGGAGAGACATGTAGAGTTAAATGTCATGGTACACACAAATTCATATTAAAAATGCATTTGGATCCAAAAATATATAACCAGTCAATTGCCAATTTTGTAGTTGTGTCTATATTCAAAAATTGCCTAAAGAAGAGGTGGGGAGTTTAGTTGAATCCGTACAGTTATTTTTTTTCTTTTTAATTTAAGAAGGAAAATTGTATATTCTATTTTCTCTTTTGACTACTGTTTTTTTTAAACCTATGTTTAGCCCCCACTGTGGGATGATGCATTAGCTCTGGAGAGATATAATCTTAAAAAGAATGTGGGGCTTGTGTATTTAAATGACTAGTTTACTACATTTTCCTTTCTTCTCTCTTTTAAGAACAAACAAATAAACCTGTTTCCTGAGGCTGTAAACTGAACATTCTTTAGATCCTAAAATTAAATGTACTATTTTTAAATGTCACACACACACACACACACACACACACACAAGCATGCACACACACAAGCATCAAAATAACAAGATGATAGCAAAGTCCTTGAAAACAACCAAGATACTCATTTCATTAAAACAACAACAACAACAACAAACAACAACCCATACTTGCCCATTTAGCCCTTCTTTGGGGAGGGAGAAATTGGGCAATATCTCTTTTAATGGACTAGTTTCCCTCTTTTTTCTTTTTTCTTTAAATTCATAGGGACAAGGATAGATTTGTCATTCCACTGATGTAAGACAAACCCAGATAAATCATTTTCCTCAATGAATGAAGGTCAGTACCTCATCTACAATCAGTACTGCTTCAGAACTGCCTGGGACATGGCATCAAACTCAAATAGAAATAGAGGCCATAAGAATCACTGGAGTCTAAGTATGAATTAAAAAAAAACACAAATTCACACCATTCATATTTTATTGTATTTTTTTTATTTTGTTAAACATTTCCCAATTTTTAATCTGCTTTGAGCAGTAGCCTGGTGTGTTGCAGATCACAATAAATCTGGTCTGGAGCAATGAGAGGCTGTGACTTGTCCAGGATCATGCAATCAGAATGTTTTAGTGTCTAGAATTGAACACAGGTTCACCTGACTCTAAGACCAGCTATCTTCTAGTCCAGACGTTCTTAATCCTTTTTAATGTCACAGATATATTTCCTTCAGGATGGTAAGTCCTATGAAATCCCTTCTCAGGATGATATTATGTTGCCTGTATTCATAATTGATGGAAAAGCTAAACTTAAGTTAGAGATTAATGAGAATAAATATATATTTTCCCCATCCAAGTTGACAGTTCCCTATGCAATCTATTCATAGTGGACCCCAGGTTAGAACTTCCTACAAAAGACATAAATATTCATGTTTACTGCCAGCACCCTTGGTTAAAGGAAGGAATCATTGTTTGGGATTTTGCTTTTTATGCATTTTTTAGTCATCAGATGTTTTATAGAACTTCTAATGGCTTGTTTGGTGTGAAATTAATTATCAAAGATTTGCAGAGAGTTTTAAATTAGATTTTCTTTGCTCTTAAAGGCAAATAACTGGCTCTGCTGTGCCACTAATGGGAGGTTATCACAACTGCCTATTTTTTTCTTCTGTACAATGAATGATAAAAACAAATTTTAAACTTATTTTAATGTGCTAATTGGGGCTGATTACAGCTCATTTTATTTACATTGAATTTTTTTTAAAGCACTAGTTCATTTTCTTTGTACAAACAACTTAGAGGATTATAATTGCCTCCCTTGCAAACCAGCTTTTTTAAAAGAGAAAAGGCACATAAAACCAGAGATTTGAAGAAAAAAATTATCTTCTCTTTGGTGAGAGTTGTGGATGGTTCCATAAATTCTATTTTTTCTGCATATAATGAAGAAACATAGATCTAAAATGAATGTGTGAATGTGCATTTGGATTGATGTCATAGAAATTTTTTTTAAATCCCTAATGAGGTAGCTTTTGGGTTTGTTTTATTTTTGTTTTGATTTTTTTTGAGGACACACAAGAAATTACAAGACACATAAAGGTATATATGTAAATGGTTTGGGTAGGATGTCATACTTTTACCTAGCATATTCTTATTTTTTACTGAGGTCAGGAATGAAGGGGCAAGCAAATTGCCTGAGCTCTACTTGGCACACAATTACCAGCTTCTTGAGACAGTCAGTTTTAAGAAAGACTTTAGAAGCACCTTTTCTGTGCCAGATGAGGCAGCTAGGTATCTCAGTAGATAGAACACTGATCCTGGAGTCTGGAAGACAAGTTCAAATTCAGCCTCACATACTCACCAGCTATATGACCTTGGGCAAGTCATTTAACGTCTGTTAGCCTTAATCCATTGGAGGAGGAAATAAATAGCAAACCAATAAAACCCTATTCGGGATCATGAAGAGTCTTACATGACTGAACAACTGAATAACAAACATGCCAGACAAAATGTTGTTTGCTAGGGATACAGAGAGAGGTACACAAGAGACCCTGCTTTCAAGGAGCTCACAGTCTAATAGAAGAGACAACTTGCAAATGACTACTAAGTTATAGACAAGATAATTTAGAAATAATAGACAAGGGGAAGGCCTTAGAATTAAGAGGTGTCAAGAACATCAAATAAACAAACTCAAAAGGATGAAATCTCTACAAGCAAAATATTTTGAGGAAAAAGTCTCTAGACTCAATGAGTCCACTGTTAGAGATATAGCAGTCTGGGGCCATGCCAGGGAAGAAATCATCAGGTAATGAGGAGGAAGCTTCCAATTTTAACCAATTAATCTTCCTAATTAGATGCTAAATTCACCTGATGATGGAGCAAAAATACTGTCAGCAATCCCTAATATTGTTGTCCTGGTATGAAGTCTCAAGCACCCCACCCTAGTTTTATGTCTATGTGAATTTATCACCGTTTTTTTCTAATGTGATTTTTAATTGCATTAATAGAAACTGAATTTCCAGGTAAAAGGTTATTGTTCCAATATATATTGGATCATAGCCCAATGAGATGATAGATAGACAGACAGATAGATAGATAGATAGATAGATAGATAGATAGATAGATAGATAGATAGATAGATAGATAGATAGATGGATGGATGGATGAATGGATGGATGGAAAGATAGATTGATGGATGGATAGATGGATGGACGGACGGACAGACAGACAGACAGACAGACAGACAGACAGATAGATAGAAACAGATAAAGATGGATACTTGAATAGATAAATATGGATGTAAAGAAGGAGACATAAATGAATGGATGGATAAATGGCAGATGAATAAACAAAAGGATGGATAGAGAGTTAGATGGATTGATGAATAGATATGGTTGGTACAGATAGGTGAAATATAGAGGTATAGATAGATAATGGATGGATACATAAAGATAAGAGGGATAGATGATAGAGGGATAGACAGATAGACAGACAGATAGATAGATAGGAAGATAGATAGATAGATAGATAGATAGATAGATAGATAGATAGATAGATAGATAGATAGGTAGGTAGGTAGGTAGGTAGATAGGTAGATAGGCAGATGGATGGACAGATGGATGAATGATGGATAAAGATATAGCTATATCTATATATAAATAATAATATATTGAAGAGATCTTAGAACCAATGGAGGTCAACCCCTTATCGACAATATATCATCATGATATTGTGTGTGTGTGTGTGTGTGTCTGTGTGTGTGTGTGTGTGTGTGTGTGTGTGTGTGGCTTGCAAATTACATAAGTATACTTAAATTGATGGAATCAAAGATCTTTTCTGGGGTATAAATTATCCTGGCTTTTAACTAGGAACCATGGTTGAAATGCTAGAGTAGCTTATCTGATAGAATGTTGTTTTTGGAATCAGAAAATCTGAGTTTAAAAACTGCTCACACACTTAAGTGGTATAATTTGTTGTTATTGTGTTTCAGTTGTATCTGACTTTTTGTGATCTTATTTGGGATTTTCTTGGTAATGATATTGCACTGGTCTAACTTTTCCTTCTCTAGTTCATTTTACAGATACTGGGACAATCTAGGTTCAGTGACTTGCCCAGGGCCACAAAGTTAGTGTCTGAGGTAGCAAGATGAGTCTTCTTGACTTCAGATTTGATGCTCTATCCATTGTGCGATCAGCTGCCCTATCTGTTCTATAACCTGGAGCAAATCAGTGATCTTTGTTGAGCCTGTTTGTAACCTTACAGTAAATTGAAAGTATCAAATATAATTAGGCACATGAAACATTTTTAAAGTCATAAAGATCCTTCAAAATATTACATTATTATTATAGAGGCAGCATAGTATGGTAATTTGCACCATGATTTAGCTGTCATGTATTAGTAGAGAGGAATTCCTCAGAGGGCAACCCAGTCCCATTGAAATTAAAGGTCCAGTTAAATATTAGATGGATAGATAAAGAGATAGCTATATGCAGATTACTATCTTTGATAAGTCATGTCTTCTTTTGGTACCTCAGGTTCTTCATTAGTAAAATGATGAAATAGAACTAGTACAAAGGATTATTTATTTTCTTTTTTCTGACAAAGATGCCCTTGTTAGTCTGATGAAAACTGTGAACCACTTCTTGGTATAATGTTCTTAAGTGGATAAAACAAAATATATAGGAATCCATAGAGAAAAATAATTTTATCAAAATGATGAAAAAATTCATGGACATAAATCTAATAATCTTTGAACTATTGTTGTTTAACCCTGGTTTTGGAAAGGGTTCAATGACATCACAATGAAACATGTCTTTACATGCACATCAGTGAGATTTAAATGAGGCAGCATTGCACAAAATTGTCAGCATCACACCCTCTTTAAGGGTAATCAACATCTGATGGCAAGACAAAAGTTAAGATAACTGTAGATGACCTGAGAGGCAATAAGTGACCTTGCCATTTTCAATTTCTGTCCAATTTCCAAGAGCTTTATAATGCCTGATTCAGCCATCTTAATGTCACTGGAAGAAATTAGACTACACAATTTAAGAATGTGTGGTAGAGATATGAGAGAAAGAAGTTTTTGCAGGACTGGAGATTTAGCTCTAAAATGCAAAACCCAGGATTCCATCGGAATGTCCCCAGGTTGGTGGCAGTTGGAGCTGAGTTGGGGGTTTGCTGGCCACACAATGAGAGAGGAGAAACAACTTTTGAACTTACTCTCTGTCTCTCTCTGGCTCTGGACAGTTGGAGCTGAGAGGGGGCTTTTGGTGTCTCTGTATCTGGGACTGAAGTCACCTTTTCCCTGGAGGCTTTGGCTGGACACTCTGAGAGGAGAAACTTGGCTTTTGGACTTTGTGTTTCTGGCTCTGAACAGTTGGAGTTGACCAGGGGGCTTTTTGGTCTCTGGGTCTCTGACTGGGAGACACACACTTGCTCTCTGGAGTTTGAAGTTGGCTGAGAGACTTTTGTGAAGGTGACTTGGCTTTTGGACTTTGGTAGGACTGACTTGGTTACTTGAAGTTCTCTGACTTTGAACAGTTGAAATTGACAAGAAGGAGAAATCTAACTGAAGAAGAAGAAAGAAGATCTTGAAAAGCCATTGTCCTCCATCTCCCTGTCTCAGAGTCACAGTTTGTGACTGGACTACTTTCTCAATTTTACCTCAGTTAGACTAGGGACTTCCTCATCCCCTTTACCTCAGTTTCCCATCCTGTTATCCCAATAAACCCCTTACTGAAGAAAGAAACTTGGAATATTTTATAATTCACTCAGGAGTGGGGGAGGGAAAATTGGGAGGAGTAGGGTGGCAGGAGGAAGAGGGTTGGAGGAGTGAGGGAAGAAGGAGGTTAGGAAATAGATCAGCCATCAGTAGAGATCAATAGGCAGATTCCCCAGAGCAGTCCCCTGTGTACCAGCATCCCTGTTTGTGTGTTGTAGCATCCCCCCAGCATCGTTTCTGTCCTCCATTACCAATAAGCAGCCTCAGATTCCCTTAGCAGTTTCAGTTCTCTGAAGCAGTCCTCTCTCCAGTCAAAGCCAGAGAACAACAGCCATTGGTGAAGAAACAGGTTCCCCCTCAGTTTGTCCTCTCCATCTCAAGAAGTAAAAGGATTTCTCCTCAGTTTATCCTCTCTAATTCAATCAGTAAAAAGTTTCTCCTCAGTTTATTTCTTTATTACAAATGGAAGAAGACAACTTTGTAGCTAAGATTCCAATTATAGGTAGTTAAGGGCAATCTATGTTTATTTTTATTAAGCACTGAGAACCAGAAAATAAATGTAGAAAATTATGCTTATGTTATTGCAAACTATACATTACTGCCCTGCTAACATTTGCAAATCTTTTATTTTCTTCCTTTAAGTATACTTAAAACATCATCCAAATTGTTATTCTTTGTTCCTTTTCTAGAATCTCCAATAACTCTCAATGAGTTTCCCATGAGTCAATGCCAACTGTATATTCTACCAGCTATTTTATTATCTCTCAGTTAGGGCTATACAATCTCTGCTTTTATTAAAAACAAAAACAAAAACCTTTTGTTTTTGTTTTTTTAATGCATATTTTCTTGATTGTTTGTGCTTTGAATTTAAATGCACAAGTTATAAATACAGAGGACTGATCAGCCTACTGAAAAATTAAGAACCCAGATCGTGGTTTTTCAGACAAATACTGTAGCTTTCACATTGTCAGTTTGTGTAATAGATAATAATAATAAGGGACTGTATTTGGTTGTTAATTGATAACTAACAGATCAGGCAGTTATCTTCTTTTGCTTGCCCTCTCTTCCTCTCTCTTCCAGCCTCCCTCTTCTTCAGCCTCTTCAGCTTCTCCTTCCCCCTTTTCTTCTTTCTGAATCACTCAGGGTGAGCTATGATGTTTCAAATCAAATTTCTTTTTCTCTTCTTTATCTTAAGCAAGGGGGTTATTTGGATAAGATAGGAGAAAATAGAGAATGAAGGTAAGAGGGTTGGGGATTTCCCTAATGGTTGGAGGATATTGGGATAGAGTTCAAATTGAGAGGAATGATTAATAGGTCTGGCAGTTCAGTCACTATCATCAAACAGAGCAAGTCAGAGAGATATCTAGACTATTGTCCTTCTGTCTTCTGCCTTCAAAGTCACCAGGCCACCTCCAGCTTGATTCTCCAAAGACCAAGAGAGAAATCAGCTTCTTCCTTCCCTGATACAAGGCAACCAGGATCAAGAGAGTTCAGCCAGTCATTGGCATTGCCTTCAACTATTTTCCCGGTAACATTCCAAAATGGAACCTCTCGTTTGACTGGCAGATCACCACTCAGCCACTGCTTCTGCCTCTTCCATGCTTCCCAATTCCTCTCTTCCACAATTCTCACTTTTTGTCTTGGAAAAAGTACAACCAGCATTTTTTAATGATACTTACTTTTTAGATATATATTTTGTTATATTTCCAACTATCTAATTCTTAACCCTTTACCCTCCCAAATATTCCTTTACCCTCCCAAAACAACAAATCTTAATCTATCTTAGCTATTCTGTCTATCTAATTCTATGCTAAGTGTGGGTGGAGGAAAAATGTTTTAGGTAATAGGAATTTACATGAAATATAGTTTTGAACATAATAACAAATCATGTAACAAGTTTAAACAATTTCAACAGCATTTTGAATATGTAACTGTCTTTTCTCCTAATGTCTATAAATTCAGCTAAGTAAAATTTCTATTACCAACAATTACTAACCTAAAATCATAATGTAATCTAACTTCTATACTTAAGTAGTTTTTATGTATGTCCCTACTTCTCTAAGACTTTGAACAATTTTTTCTAAACTGTCCCTAAAGTTTAATTATTAGGATATTAATAAATTATTCTAATAGTTTGTTAGTACATTAGTATTCACATATGTACATAAGGTGTATCCATAAAGATTTACATATGTACAAATATAGTACATTGTTCTTCATTTCTGTGCAAACTCATCCAGATAAGAAATTTCTTTGTCTTTTTGAATTTTCCACAGAAATGTATATATCAGTGTGAATTTTGTGTTTTGCAACTATGCATATTTTGTATACTTACCCATTCCATGAGATTTCTTCCTACATTGTATTTCTGGGTAACATATGTATGTATATATGTGATGTTAACATGTGTGTCACATTCTTACATAACCTCATGATCTCAAGTCCAATATTTCAAAGTCCTTCCATGTCTTTTGATGTTGATTGTAGAAAAACTGTGTGTCTTGGTCTCTCTTCATCTGGTCAGTGTGCTGCTTGTCTGCTATCGGTCTTGATTGTAGTCCTGTGTTCTTCAATTCAGGAATATACTGGAACAATCAGGAACATGCATGCATGTAAGGTTTTTACATGTGCATGTATGTAAGATTGAAAATGTTCATTGTGCATGGAAGTAAGCTATGAATTCTTCATGATTGCTTGTCAGAATTAATTAGTAATTCTTCACGTGTGGAAGTAAGCTATTACATATGAACATCTTCATGAGTGGGTGTATACAGAATAGTATAAGTTCTTAGATTTATGTTAAGAATATACATTTGAAGTTTTCTTATCTTTTGATGTTTGAGTTTTTTTCACAAGGAGATTTATTGTATGCTGTCTTTTAGATATGTCTTGGAGAGAAAATTTGGATATTTCGTTCGGTCATGGAGTAATGTTTTCATTTGAAATAACTTTGTTTCTTTCTTTGTTGTTACTATGGTTGGTAGAGACTTCATCCTTACAAGGTTTTGTGTTGTATGTTACTCTATGGAACTCCAACTAATCTTGGTTTCACTCTTACTGCATGAGTGGTATTTGTCATGTTTTTGAAGTTAGTGAATAGATGTGAAATTGTATATCTATCTTCTCCTCCAGTTCTCTAATATGTTCCTTGATATCCTCCTTCCCATTCAAAATCACCATCTGTATAAGCCATGTAATTCAATTTCTCTACAAAGGTTCTACTCTATCATCAGTCTGAAGGTTTTGTTCATCTTCCCTCTATTTTGACTGGGTAGAGATAGAAATCTCTCCCTCTATGTTGTTTTGTTCTGGGAGTAAGTATAGTACATCAGCATTTTCCCCTGCATCATTAGGATGTATGTCTTCATTCTTTCCCATAGGACTCCATACATTTGTTTCTGGCTGTGTGGCTAAGGTGTGTATTGCTACTGAGTCACTGTTCATTTCTTTGCTACCCTCTGCCAGATATATGTTTGAATAAGCTAAATCTTCTTGATTTAAACCATTTCCTATGAGATCTGCATTTGAGGTTGATTGTACTTTATCCTCTACTATATTGGAACATGAATTTAAATTATAGCTATTGTTTTTCTCATATAAGTTTATTTGGTCAGACTCCCCTCTGCCACTTAGAATGTTGGCTTCAATTCTGCCATTTGAATCCTTGGTTGTTCTGTCAGTTACTAAGTCTTCCATTCCATTCCTCTCTTCAAATTTAACTGTCATTTCACGTCCACTACTTTGAATACGATTACTATTTTCAAATGTGTTGTCAGCTTCATGTCCATTAAATTTTGTATTGTCTAAATCAGTCATTGCAGGATGGAAAGTTTCAGCTTCAGGATTCAGTTTAGATGTTTTTTCTAAGGAGATCTATGCCATACAGCTATTTGAAGAATAAACTGAGTTTTGTGGAATTTTGTGATGCAAATCTGTGAACATGTCCAAAGTAGTTACTTCTCCATTAATAGTAACCTCATTGGTAACAGTAAAGTTGTGCTTCGATTTTCTTTTACAATCTAGCTGCAGAGAATTGAAATTTTGTTCCTCTGTATCTTTCACTAACTCCTGCTTGAGTTTATGTGACTTTTTCTGACTCTTTCTTTTACAAAATTCAATCCCTGTGCCCAATCTGCACTGAAAAGAGTTCTCCAAGAATACTTTGACTTGATTTGTACTTTTTTTCATGTGTGGTTACTCTACAGCTGTTCTCGAAGTCTCTTATCTCTGTTGTTATTTGAGAAATGATGTTTTAACTTCTGCATCAAGCTGTTTTACTTATTTATGCCTATCATCTGATCTTTTGCTTGGTTTGCATTAGTCATCACTCATAGATTCACTTTCTTGAACTAACTTTTCACTGTTTCCTCTTAATTTTAACAGCAGTCTCTTTTTCGCTATGTCTTCTATCTCCATGTACCAAACTACATACATTATAAGCGTGGCTTCATAATTCTCTCCTAACCATGTCAGAATATTTTGATTTAGCTCCTCATTTAATATAATTTTTCATTTCTTGTAGATCTGTTGCCTGTTGTGTGGATTTCAGTGTACAATGAGCACAGCAAATGGGTTTTGCTTTTTGTATTTTGCTTGTGTGCTTTTGTTGTTACTAACTTCATATTTCTTTTTTTAGAAAACAGTCTTTGATCAGGTGTCCTGTCTTATGGCAGAAAAAACATTGCCTAGTCTCTCTGCACTGTTCTTGGCTTATAAGCAGGTTTTGTGTATGTCCTAACAGTATTCAGCTTTTTGATTTCTTAAATCTCCTTATCTCTTAAATTTTTTGTGATTCTTCTAATTTTTCCTTTAAATCTTGCATCTGTTTATTTTGCTCTATATAATTGTCATGAATATAAGTTGCTGTATCACGTAATTCAATTAAACTCACTGTGTCATATTTTGGAAAATAATGTCTGATAAACTTTTTTAAGTGTGGTGTGCACCCTTTCAAAAACACTCTCTGTACACGCGATGTAGACTCTTCTGTGTTTGCCTCTAAGCCCATTATATATTCAGCCACTTCAGACAGATAATCAATAAAGGAAGCTGGATGTTCCCCTTTATTTTGTACCAATTTGTCAAATCTTGCCCATGCATTTAGTTTAGAACAACACATCTTAATGGCTTGGAGCAAGGCTTCCGTACATCTCCTCAGGTAGGTCATGCTGGTGGGATTAGAAAAATCAGGGTCTTCTCTTTGCTCTTCTGTGGGACAACTTGTCAGGCTGTTTTCTGACTTATCTTTTCTATTCCTTTCAATGAACTGGCAATACTCATGGGGGCTAAAAAGTTCTGCCAAAATATCTTGAAAATCTGGTTCAAAAATTCAGAAAGCTTGTTTAAGTTCCTTCTGAGTTTTATAAGTCTGGTCGATAAATTTTGGGACCCTGTTCTTCAGGGAATCTAACTCCTGGGTAGTAAATTTTCTATGAACCTTTTAACGTAACACCCTAACTATACTTGATATCTTGGTAATATCTTTGAGTGGAAAAATCTTCTCAGGTTCATTATTTGTCTTAGTGTCCTTATCATTGTCATTTCCCTGTGCATTAGATTTTACTTTCTTGGCCTTTCTGTCTTTCTCGTTGGGTGCACTCTCTGCCTGATCATTTCCCTTATCCTTAATCTGGTCTAGCCCTTTTGCCTTCATAACGTCTTCAAACATGTTCTTAACAAAGGTTTCCAAGTTTGTATCCACTACCATTATTTGTGCTATCTGTTTAGGGATCACAAATCTGTAGATATTCTTAAGGTAAGCCAGTATCTGTATAGCAGCCGTGGAAATGATATACATTTGTGTCTAAAATTTGCCAGAGAACAGTTTCTTTTTGGAATGGCAACTGGAGTATGAACATAGTGGTATTGAGAATGTTTTCCACTGAATCTACTATCATGTTAGTCATTTTGCTGTTTAAAATGTTATAAATCCAATAGCCTGTGATGGCTGCCAGCACAACTACCCCACAGATCACTTGTTTGAACATTCATTTTTGCTGTTGTTTTAGGGATTGTAAAGTTCAGTCAGTCTGGGTGCCAATTCCTCTCTTCCACATTTGCCATAGAATGACTAAAAAAAAACAATCTGGTAAATGACTATTGCATGCATCTTTTTATGTATTTATTTCTTGATGTAATAAAGCTTATTTTAATTAACAATGAAAAAAATTTATTCCACTGGGGGAGTATTCACATGCTTGGTGTAGACATTTTTCCAAGTCATCAGTGGGTTACCCTCAACCTGGTTTAGCCCACCTGCTAAGATGGATTTAATGATCTGTAACTGTTGTGCATGCTATATATAGCTTCTTGAAGCCACAGGGGTGAATTGGGTGACCAATAAATACCAAAGATGATGGAACACCTCTGAAAAGGGTTTGGGAAGTCCTTGCTAGTCTTTCTTTTGCACACCCCATCTTCCATGTTCCTCCCAGCTCAAAATGGGCTTTCTACTATTACTCAAAAGGCAGTTGGTTGTCAAAGTGGTTAGAGTGCTGGTCCTGGAAATAGGTAAACTCATCTTCTTGACTTAGAATCTGGTCTCAGATATTTACTATCTGTGTGACCCTGGGTAAGTCACTTAACCCTATTTGTCTCCATTTCACCTGAAAAATGAGCTGGAGAAGAAAATGGCAAACTATTGTAGTGTCTTTGTCAAGAAAACCCTAAATGGGGTCAGGAAGAGACAGACACAACCAAAATGACTGATGGATAACAAAACCATCACTCAGGGACCAAATTCTGAACCATAGAATTTAGAAAATTTAGAAGGTCATGAATTATCATGCTTTATTCTGTCTATTAGATGCAATCCAGACATTCCTTAGAAATTGTTTTTCTTCTTCTTGTGCAAACTACAAGTCCCTCCATCTTCACAATATTGCTGGAGCAATTTGGGCACACAATGGAGAATTGTATTTGTGGGGCTAAATATATAGAAAGCAATTATCAGATAAAGCTTCTGATTAGCAATGCAAATCAAGTAAGCTCAAATATGAAATTATTACTGAATATCTTTGGCTTGGGGAATTATGTTTTCTGACTACAACTGAAGTTAAGCCCACTTAGCTTCATTACGCTTTCTTTTGCAATTTGTGGTTAGTGAGCGGCAAGACTGCCAGCATAAGGAATTCCTGATCTATGCACAGTTTTCCCCTAGATATTAGCTAGACAGTACTTTCCCAAGCACATCCTATTCATGACTTACAGCAAACGGCAAGGGCACAGAGCTGGGCATAGTGTAAGGAAGTCCTGGTTTCAAAGGTTGCCTCTGATATTTGTTAGCTATGGGAACACTAGCAAAATAGCTTTTCCATTCTGACTTCAGTTACTTTATCTGTCAAAAGAGAATTGTAATACTTTATGAAGTTCTTCACAGTGTTGTGGGGTTCATATTTGTGTAAAGAACTTTACAAATATTAAAGCTCTGTGTAAATATCAGTTATTTCTATTTTGGTTTTGTGGGTCTCCCATTGGACTGAGCAATGGAGATGAACATGCTCCTCCATGTTGTTTTGTTATTTTTTTAACTTTGTATTTCCACATTATCCAGATATTTGAAGAACAATTAAAGTCGGAGGGGGCTGAGGAGGGAGAGTCTTCCTGTATAGGCCATACACTCTTGCAACACTTGTAACCCTTGCACCCAAGTCTTTGTGATGACATTGCTGCCTTTATATCCATTATGCCATACTACCCTTAAATCTGATATTGCAAAGGAGGATATGAAGGTCTAGGAAATTAAAGAAGTTTTACATATGCTTCTACCCAGCATCAGAGTAGTATTAGAATGAAGGAATCATAGTTGAACTCTCTTTCTGCTCTTCCAAATACTCTCTTATCACCAAAAGAGAAAACTAGGTTGAAAGATAACTTATCTAAGGATATTGAACCAGTGATTCTTAGAAAGCATATTTTAATTCATATCTCTTTACTACAAATCCAACCCTCTTACTACTCTGCCATACTGTGTCATTGAATAGAAATGTGACTTGGTATTAGCCAAAGGACTTTAGCTTATTTTTCTATAAAATTTTCCTCAAATTTCATGGAATTAGAACTACCTCCTAATTAGCAGATTACCAATTAGAGATGTCTTAGAGTGTTCAAGGGAGGAGTTGGATAACGAGATCCCCAAAATGCTAATATGTACCTGGACCATGAATTTTGTTATCTTTTGATTGTTATAGAGTAATTTTATAGTAATTATGATGTCTTGATTGGTCAATAACAAATTATCTTAAAATTAAGAAATGCTGTCTATCAAGAATTTCAATTATGGCATTTATGAGAGAGAGGGAGGGCTATCCAATAGGGGCCAGGTTCTTACAATATGCTCAATTTTTTCCTTTCCTGGTAGGATATAATGATGATGACAATGATGGCACTGACTATGGTGTGTGTCAGTGGTGATAATAATCATAGTGATAGTGATGATAATCATGATAAAGAACATTTATTTAATGCTTTAAAGTTTGCAAAATGCCTAATAAATACTATTTCATTTTATCCTTACAACTTCTGGAGACAAGTACTATTATTATCCCTTTTTTCAGAGGAGGATATTGAGGCTATAAGGTTAAGTGACATTTCCAGAGTCACACAACTAGCAAGAGTCTGAGGGTTGATTTGAAAAGGAGGTTCTTTATAGATCTTCCTGACTACAGATCAGGCATTCTATCCATCACCCCATCCAGGTCCTTGAACATGTATAGATATTCTTTGCCTGGTTCCAATCCAATTTGTGGAAGTTCAAATATGTTTTTCATCATGAATGCCTGAAGGACTGTTCTTACAGTTATGATGAAATTTTCTAATTGGCTGTAGTAGTAAGAAGTAGTAAGTCAAAATTGATTTAACATCCAAAGGGGGCAACAAACCAGTCGTTCAATCTCTCTCTCTTTTTTTTCTTAATGATGAGTATAAGAAATGTTGTAAGCTGGTGTGTGTCTAGGGAGGAGACAGTGAAACGCATATCTCTCCCCAAAGGCTGCTCAATATGGGCATATATTGCAACTGTCTAGTTTTTATTTGTTCTTTTCCAATCCTTGGTTAATGAAGAGGGGACTGCCCAAGAAATTGTGTGAGTTCAGAAGAGCCAGAGGTCCCTTCAAAAGTCTTAGTTGTGACTGAAGGCAATAGACAGGGTCACCAGAGCATTACCAGCCAATTAAAGGAAGGATCTCTAAGTTAATATGGAAGGACAGAGACCTGGGAATAGTGGCAGTTCTAGAGGCTATGCCCACTGATGATAAATTAAAGTATCCTAGCTAAAAGAACTCTGTGGCACTCAAGGTGAAAAGATCAAAAGGGGCATTGCAACTCAAGAGAGTGTAGTCCTATCTAGGTAACAATAAACTAAAGGTAAAATAACAAAAAACAAAGAAAATTGGTACTTGTCCATGGAAGAATCAGTCCTGGAAATCTTTTCTGAAAATGATGCTGAGAAGAATCCAGAGACCAGGAACCTTCCTGGTCCAAATGGGAAGAAGATAATCAAAAGTAGAGTAGTATTCACTCTCCCTGTCTGGAAGTCCCTAACCAGTGACTACACAGCTTATTTTGGTAGCAGTAGAAGCTAGTGAGGAGATAGTCCCTCATTAACCTCACACAACAGCAGATTAGTCCACACATTTGAGATACAACACCCAAGAAGGAGGAAATCTGGCTAAAGATTTGGTATAGTATATTCTGTTTCCTGGAAAGAACCAGTCCAGCTGAGTAGTATTGTTATTTGAGCATCATGGACCCCATGCCAGGTGAATTTCATGAAGTACCTCTGGAGAAAGAAAGGACATTACAATTCTGCACTTGTGGAATTCAGAGATGCCTTGTCCATATGTATTCCCTATCCATGTACCTCTCCATGACTTTACTCTGAGTATCCCCATCCCCATCTTGGATTTAGGATAATTTATCAAATTATGCTTCCAACATTGGAGAAAATGATTTGAGGACTATTCTATTTTTTATGCCATTGGAAGAAGTACCTTTAATAAAGAGCCAAGTCAGCTCACTGTCTAAGAAAAGCACAATATTGTTTTAGGAGGATAGTGGTCCATAAAGTTACCCCAGTAACTTTAAAAGCAATAGTAACCACCCTTCTGGGAACCCAGTCTGCCAGTGACATTGTGACTTGAGAGAGGCATAAGTGAGGAATCAATTTAGAAATTCTATCCCTCCAAGGTTAATCCAATAACCCTGAGGAGAGGAGTAGATGTTGTCCTCAGGGTTTTCAAAATACCACTATGAATATAAGTTGGAAGAGTTGATGAAGGGCATGATTTATAAGAATCAACTAAAGAAACTAAGGATGATAAGACAAGATAAGGAAAAACTCACAGAGACATAAGAATTATCTTCAAGTATTTGAAGGACTGTGATATGGAACAAATATTAGATTTGTTCTCCTTGACCTCTTATGGAAAAGCAAGGATAAGTGGAGGATGCAGAAAGGTAGATTTAGGTTTAATGTCAGTGGAGGAAAAAATAAATCAATTAAAACTATTACAAAATAGAAGGGACTGATATATATGGTGGGGAGTTGAAGGTTTTTCAAGGAGAGGTTGGATGACCATTATTCAAGTATATTGTAAAGAAGATTCTGATTCAATGACTCATGGAACTGAATGGCCTCA
Organism: Monodelphis domestica; assembly: GCF_027887165.1. Lineage (NCBI taxonomy): Eukaryota > Metazoa > Chordata > Mammalia > Didelphimorphia > Didelphidae > Monodelphis > Monodelphis domestica. Next base: position 407,480,610 of record NC_077230.1, on the reverse strand, counting down.
AGAGTCTTTTTCAACACTGATATTTTCAACACTAATATTCTATGATTTTCCTGAGACACAGTAATGTGAAAATTTTCTTGGAGGAACGAAAGGGCTTACTGATTAGACAGAATTGAAATCCATATATACAAGAGAGTTAATTTTATCATTTGTTAGAATCTTTATTATTTTGTCCATTGAAAAAAGGTGCAATTGAAAACATAATGTAGAACCACATAGAGATAGCTAGATGGTATAGTGGCTAGAGCACCTGACTTCAAATAGAAACTTAGTCCTTTACTATGTTTTCCTAGATGATTTAGCTTTACCTCTAATTGCTTCAGTTTCCTCAATTATAAAATGAGGATCATAATGGTACTTCACAGGATTGTTGTGAGAACTAAATATCTATAAAAAAAATTTAGCACAGTGCTAAGAACTATTGGCACAGAGTAGATACTTAATAAATGCTTTTTGTTTTCCCCTACTCCTTCTCCATTCTCTATCAGTCACAAAACATAGTTTGAACAAAACCATACATGATTTCTTTGATATTAAATTCTATACCCTCTTTGAATTCATATGTCATATTGAAAATTATGCCCTGCATTTTTTGCTAGTATTATTGTGTGTCTCTCTATATATGACCTTGGATTTGGAATCAGAGAAGGTAGATTTAAAGCCCATCTCTGATAGTACTATTATGACCTTTGAAAACATCTGTAATTATGCTACTTATTTCCTGAATTTTCTGTGAGTTTTAGATGACATATATATATATATGCACATATATATATATATGCACACAGGTGTATATGCATATATATACATATGTTCTGCTTATAAACTATAAAGTGCCCTATAAATATCAGTTTTGATGATAGAAGGGTTCTTTAGAGGCCTTTTACTCTTTCAACTTCATTATATAGACAAGAGAAACTGAGATCAGAGAGAAGGAATGACCTGGCAAAAGTATAATGAATGGAAGCAAAGGCATTCAAGTTGAAAGCCTCTGAATCCAAATCCATTGCAATGAATATTGAACCATTCCTACTTACAACAGTTTTTGCTGCCTGATTTTCTACCTCTTTCTTAATGGAACACAGAAATGGTCTTAGGACAGGTTCCTGATATTACTGAACATTTTGTATTCATCAGAGTATTGAATTAAGTATTTTATTATTTTTATATAATTGAATAAGAGTATTAAAATACTAGTTCATGTCTATAGGCTCACTGAAAACATTAGAAATAGAATGGGCCTCATCCTATTTCCATTAGAACTTCATCCCCCACCCCACACTTGATTTATACTTTAATTCCTTTATACTTTTATTCTAGTACATTTGGAAGTTATGAATATTCATAATGGTAATGTTTTTAATTTGTTCCCTTTTTTAAAAAATGGATCAATGTTTTGACTGGATGGTAGTAGACAACTATTCAGTTTGTCATAATGTTCTAGCTCTAATACAATTTTTATGTTGAATTCTGAAGAACAGTGAGGGGGGAGGAGGTTACATTTACATTATGGAGATTGGTCATATGTTAGTTTTATAATGGATAGTGAGCTTCTGGAATGTAATTCTAGCTACCTTTTCATATCTTTCTATGTGTCTAATGAATGCTAAAAATTCAAAATCTGTAGTGATGTTGCACATTTTCAGCCATTTCACTGAATAAATCAATCAATGTAGGCTCCAAAGAAATAATCTTTCTGCTGGTATAGTGGTGCTCATGAAACCGTCTATTTCTACAGTGAAATCCACATGATTCAGCCATTTGAGCTATACTTCTATATAATCATATCATAGGTTGTCATGTATATGTCACATTTGGAGTACCATACTTGTATTTTGATCATTTTATAGACTTTGCCCATTCTTGGTTATCCTTGAAAAATTCAGTCACATTTCTATTGCTAGCGTTGTACTTTGTTATATAAATTGAGGTTATTCTTGCTCCTATAATATTTCCACATGATATCAACATGCCAAACATCTTCCTTTTCCAGTATGAAAATGTGTTAATTTTTTTCCATATTTTTTAAGATGCTTCTGTTTCGTAACAATACTTTGGTTTTTGTTTGGGCACCTTAGAGATCTTTTTTCCAGTTTGGTTGTCATAAGCAATATTAAGGCTGATATTGCATATTTGTTGATTGCTTTATGATATCATTAAGCTTTGATTTCAGGATGTCAGTTTGTTAACATACATCTATGGCTTGCATGTTGATAGTTTTGTGTTTGATTTGTCCTCCCTGGAGAAAATCAACATATCTGTAAGCCTTACCTTCACTGAGTGTTTAAATTTGACCTTTCAATTTAATATTAAAGTCTTCATTCATAATTATTGCTTGGTACACTTTTAAGACTCTTACACTTGTCAGTTTCAAAGGACAGGTACCAGAGAATGGTACCAGGAGTGGACTTATTTAATATGTTTTTAGTGGAGTAATATTTAAATGCCATCTAGGCACATCAAGTAATTAATGTAATTTTTGCTACAACTCCCTCTTAGACATGAAAACTATACTTGGTTACATGCAGAAGTAATAACTTAAGGTAGGCAGAATACTTGCTAATGGTTTTACATTGCCTTCTTAATATATGCCATGTTTTGTAAAAATTTTTTCTTGACATTCTTCTATTGGTAAGGCTTTAAGCAGAGAAAAATGCTCCAAATAGATGAAGTATTCTAGAATTCCCTATGGCTTTATTAATATTATTAATCACAATATATTATATTAATTATGTTGGCAAGACATGACTTAGCCATCAGTGAGCACCTTACCCAAAGGCTTTCTTATGACACTTGTTGGTTGAAAACAAAAACTTTGTTTTGATATAGCTGATCTAATAATTGTATATAGGTCACTAAAATTAAAAAAAAATAATTATCTTTGAAATTGCATTCTAAATGTGTCTATTTCCCTTCAAATTAGTCAAGATATTGGCATGTTTTTACCAATCATTTCATTAATAACCAATGCTTCTGAAGTTATTTGTGAACTATAAATTTCCAGTGTCTTCAGATTCTTAAACCTCTGTCTTTAGATTGAAGCAACTACAAGAATATACCAGTCACTGTTATAAACAACTGGGATTCAGAAGTAAAAATAAATGGTTCCTGAAAATAGAGAATATATAGTTTATAAGAACCTTATTCCCATAGGAAAAAATAAAATCATCCCTTAGATATTATATCATGGGTTCTTCTGAGATAATGCCTTGTTATCATCATCATCGTTATTGGTCATTGCCATCGTTATATCCTTGAGTCTCAATTTATTGCCTCATATGTAAATTGGCGGATTGGTTGCTCTGAAAATTACTAAATTTTATGTCACTGTCTTGTTTGCCATATGTTTTTTGAGAGTTAAGGCTATGCTTTCTAATTCTTTATATCTTCATGGATGTCAGGAACAGAATGGGACATATGATAGGTATGAGAGAAATGTCAGTTTGTTGATTGGTTATCTTTTCATTGCTATAAATACTCTGGTACCTCTAATGCACATCCAGTGTTTTCTAAATTGTTATCCTAAGAAACTTCGCAGTCATCAAAGCATAAGTCTAACTCCCCAAGAGCACTATTCCCCAACACTTGGAGGGAAAGTGGCCATGAACCCTGTAGAGTTCATTTCAGGCATCTCCTTGTCAGCAGCAACTAAAGGGAGGATCCCTTTATTAATACTGACCCTGGGTCTTCCTCACTGATAGATGGCTGTTGCTCTCCTTGGTACCTAAGGCTGTTAGCTTGTTCAGGCCTTGGATTCCAATAAAGGGACAGGGGTGGGGAGTGCAGAATCTCATTGTCTCCTCTAGAATAAATTCCCTTCTTCCTCCTTATCTCAGCCATGCTTGCATCTCAGCACAAAGCCATTTTTCATTGCCTCTCCAAGAGATCTTATTAAGTATATAATGAGTCAGCAGAGGTTACCTTGAGCAGGAACTAAAGACCATTGACTGTATATCTTCATTTAAAAAACTGTATCCACAGATGCCATCCATAGTGAGAATGTGATTTTCTCCCTAAGCCCCACAAGGATAAGAGAGAGAGAGAGAGAGAGAGAGAGAGAGAGAGATCCTAATGATGTTTCAAATGCTTATGGCTCTCTGGCCCCCAGAGATGGTCTGCAAGGAAAAGACCATTTGCTTTAGTGCAGGGAGCCTGAGATGAGGGCAGGCTTCCTGAGTAGGAGCAGCTGTGTGTCTGCCAGATGTGTAATTGTCACATTGTCGTGCCTTTTTTTCTTCATTTCAGAGACCTCAGGCTATAATTAATCCTTGAATATAGCAATAAATCAAAGCTAGGAAAAATTGCAGAGAAGTTTGTTTTCCCCATCTCTGCCTCTTCCAATTGATTCTTCTACTTGCCTGCTTCTCTTAGTGGCTCTCTCCATCATGCTGTGTGACTCTAAACACGTGAATGCTGTACAGATACCCCAGGAATTGACTCAAAGACCAAAAGCACATCTTAGTCCATAGAATCTGAAGGAAGAAAAGAAAAAAAAAGAAAAAAACAAGACCCAAGATAGCATCTATTATCAAATCTAGGTCAGCCCATCTCTTATTGGATTCTGACATCTATGGATGCCACATAGCAGGGTAATGAAAGAGTCTTAGACTGAGGGAGTAGAAAACTCTATTTCTAGTAACCACTGCAGTTTACTCCCATCTTTGAAATGCACATTTTACATATGAAAGCACCCCAAACAACATCTCTCCTCACCAAAGCACTTTGTGAATAGGCCCTTCCTACATAATTGATGAGGAATAATAAAACATTGGGGAGGAAATACAATACATAAAATACCATATGTGAATGAGGAAGGATAAGTAGAGATAATAACTGGAGTCACCCTCAGGCCAATCTATTGCTTCTTTCAAAATTGCTATCAGACATTTCCATTTCCTGCCCTCCCCTACCCCCATACAACTTGTTGGGTGAGGGAATAAAGATAGTCTCTTCACTGTTATTGAGTTGTTTCCTCTGCATTCATTCTTAAGCACAAAGCTCCAGCCAACCAATGTGGCCAAAATACTATTGTATTGATTCCATTTTTGTAGATGGAAATTCATTTGGGCAAAGCTCACTTTTCACTTCAAACTCAATCTTCAGTTCAGTGATTTAGAGGTGTGTGAAGTTAACTGGCATTGAATGCTATATCATCTGGAGGCTGATTTTAGCTAGATGCTGGTTCATTCATTCATTTTATTTGACATGTTTTATGAACCATCTACAATGTATCCATCCATGTTCTAAGGGAGCACTGTGAGAAGATACAAGAGAAAGAGAAATGTCACATGGAAGCATCTGGCATTCAGAAGCTTATAATTCAGTAGAGGAGACAACTATGCACATTGTAAGACACTTAAGTAAAATGTATATTGCACAGTGGAAACAAAAATAACAAAAATATAGTGGAATTTAATTTTGGCATTGCCACTTAATAGCTATGTGACTTTTCACAAGTCATTGAATCGGCTTTAGATTCCATAATTTTCTGTCTCATTTTCCTCACCTGTTAATGAGTCAACCTAGATGACATCTAAGTTCCATTTTAGATTCAACATTATATGTCCTAATGCCTCTCTCAAAACTGACATTCTACCTTCTTAGGCTTCTCCTAATACTAATATTATGCACTCTAAGGGAACCTTTCAGCTCTGACAATCCCTTCTATCTCTGTCATTTTATATTGTAAAGCCTCTTCCTACTGTGACTTTCTCTGATCTATTCTGAATCTGACTAGGATCCCTTGACCAATTATTTTTATTAATCAAAGTTCTAGTTTCATTAGATGTTAAAGAAGCAGGCTTTTGATATCATATGCCAAAAGAGTTTTCTTTCCTTCCTTCCTTCCTTCCTTCCTTCCTTCTTATTCTCAATCTTTCTCCCTTCCTTTCTCTGTCTCTCTCCCTCTTTTACCTCTCTCTTTCTCTCTTTCTTTCATTTTTGTGTATTTTGTGTATATTCTTGAATTTGATAAAATACACATCCATTTAAAACATCACTGAATTTAATAATTAAGTGAATTGATTAGCATAATATATCTTCCATTAAGGAATTGATAGTATAATTACTATCATTTCAAGATGTGGGAAATTTATAATCTAAAAAAGGGATTTGAATACTCTAAATTATTGGGTATTGAAAAATTATATAAATTTAGATCTCTAAGATATTATGCAGATAATCTAATACAAAGTGGTTCAAGCAAAAGGATACATAAAATCATAGAGCTATATGTAATAAATATGAATCTTATCTCTGCCACTAAGTAGGTGTGACCCTGGGCAAGTGGCTTAACTATTCTAGGATTCATTTTCTTTGTTTTAAAATGAGGAACTTTAAATTCTTTTGGATTTAGATCAAGAATCCTGTAAACTACTTCATTTGACAAAAAAGAAACTGAGGCATATGAGAGAAAGTTATCTGCTGATGGTCACATAGGAAGTAAATAGAAGAGTCAAGATTCTAACTTAGATCCCCTGGTTCCAAAACCAGTGGTTTTTTTCTTGACATTACAATGCGATTCAGATAAGGAAGGTTCAGGCATGCTTATTTAATCATTAACTCCTTCCCTCTTCTTGGTTTCCTCATAGTACCTTAAAGTAAAAGGAAAGCAATTCCTACATTGGATTTTATTCTCCTTGTCTTTCAATGACTACTTTATAGAATTAGAAATGAAGGTAAGGCAGTTATTTAGAAAATGTTGGGGGGGGGAAGCTGGGTGACTCGGTGGATTGTGTAAAGATGAATTTAGAGTTGTGACTTTAAATCTAGATTTAAATGCTCACCAAATAAAATTCCCAAGTCAGTCTGGAAATTTATGGTAATTTAATTAATATAGAGGGAAGGAATTTAAGGAGAAGAGAGAGGGAGAGGAAAAAAAGAGTTAATTTAAACTGCTCCAGCTCAGGCTGAGCCAGGCAGGAGTTAAAGGCCTTGGCCAAAGGGGCCTCCCTGAGCCCAAGGGGAAAGGAAGTCAGTCTTATCACTCACCACAAGACAGTCTCAAGGAAGCTGTCTGAGTGAGCTCCTCCAGGCTGAGTTCCAGGATTGAACTGGTGCCCAAGCTGCTCACAGGAAGTGATCAGCCAGATCCAACTTTCTGGGGAAAGAATTTTTGAGAGACGAAAAAATCCCAAATATATAGACCTTTCACCCTTGTGTTTCCACCTCTAAATTTTCACATCTACCAATCACATCAAAGGCTTTCTCCAGGACTGCCCATTCTTTTAGTTCTTACCTTCTTTGATTAGTTTATATCTTTGGAGCTACTTCACACTTCTTTGTTAAGTTCACCTTTTGTTAGTTACTTGACCTTTTTGTGATTAATTTAACCTTTATAGTTACTTAACATATTTTTGTATTAAGGTCTAAAATAGACTTAGCTTAAAGTTCTAGATTCACAACAAGATGAGAACTAACTACCTTCATTGTTCAATTAGGAGATTACAACTTTATCTTCCCCTAAAGTATGTCTAAGTAGGGTGGAGTAGTTTTAAAATTCACAATTGAGAGCTGGGCCTAGACATGGTAGGTCCTAGGTTCAAATCTGGCCTCAGACACTTCCCAGCTGTGTGACCCTGGGCAAGTCACTTGACCCCCATTGCCTAGCCCTTACCACTCTTCTGCCTTGGAACCAATACATAGTATTGATTCCAAGACGGAAGGTAAGCGTTTAAAAAAATATTGGGGGGAAAACAGCCTTGGGTTTGTTTGTGCTTTGGTATTGTTTGTTGTTTTGTTGTTGTTTTTTTTAGAAATATCTAGAAAATGTCTACAATGCATAAGTTCATAAACTCCTGGATTCTAAGAACTAGAAGAGACATTAATTCAATACACTCATTTTCAGGATTATAGAGCCATAAGTTCATAGATTCAGAGCTGTATTTCCTTCAATTAATGATTTGTAGGAAGAGATTTTAGGTTTAGCTTTTGAACAAATTAGAGACCCATACAGAGCATGCCAGGTTCTTCTATCTTCCACTATCTCTTGAAATCAGTTCAAGTACATATTTATTGTTTCCATGACACTATCTATCCAGCTCATCTTCTTTTGTGCCCCATCCACTTTTGTCTTCAATCTTCCCCACCATCAGGGTCTTTTCCAAAGAGCCTTGTTATCTTATTATGTAGTTGAAGTATTTAAGCTAGTTAGAACAACTACTATTACATTACAGATGACAGAAAAACCTGTAGTCCCATAACTTTAATGCTAGAAGGACTCTGAACTGAAAAATTTCTCAGTTTACAAATCATAGGAATATTCAAACATTAGTTTCATTTTCAAAGGAAACTTTGAAGGTTAGTGAACATCTAGCACAACTTCTATGACATCACATATCATAGAATTCATGATTTAAAATTAAAGGGGACCTTAGAGATTGTTCCAATCTGATTATTTTGTAGATGAGGAATTTGACACATTGAAAGAATATATGATTAATCCTGGGTCATGCAGGAAGCATTTGACAGACTCAGGATTTGAAGCCAGGTCCTCCGACCCCAAATTCAGCACTTTTCCCTTGGGATCAGAGATCCAGAGAAGTTACTATGATTTAACCAGTTTACTTTGGACACAATGAACTGTCTATGAGTTCCATACTTACTACTGAAAAAAAATTAGAATCACATTTTCCTTGACCCAATTCCACATCCTTTTTTTTTAACCACCCTTTGTAGTCAATTGAATCATTTTCCAGGGAGATGATCCTTGTGTGTAAGCCTTTGCTAAGCACAAAAGCCATTTGACCTAGTTAAGTCACCTGTGCCCTATTTTGGAAATATAGCTCTTAAGCCCTCAGCAGAAGAATGAGTGATCAACAAAGGCCTTGGTTCCTATACTGTTGGAATAGAATCCTAGGAGAGAGAGCATGGGTGACACCATTCCACAAACTCCTTTCTTTAGAAAGCTACAACCTCTCAAAAGCATCCTTCAAAGAAAAAGCTGAAATGTTCACTTACATACTAACTACCCTGCTGTTTCAACCAGCTCCATTCATAGAGATAAATTTAAGAACCCTTGGGTAACTGTATAATATTCACATTGCCATTATACAGATTTTTTTAAAAATGGAGAGGGAGGGAACATGAAAGTGACTGATCCAAGAGTACAAGAAAGGTCAGGGACAGAGCAAGGCTTAGTTGTGTGTGTGTGTGTGTGTGTGTTTAATAAGAATCATGAGCTGTCAATCATTTGCATGAGGGAATTTTCCAGACCTCAGAAATAGAAATTTCTGGCTCATGTCAGATAAAGCTATTTCTGCCTTTAACACTCATAGTTTTGGAAGAGAATATTCTGTTTCAACAGATTAATGACATTGTATTGCTGCTTGTGAACTCATTCCTTCTGAGGTGTCATAGGCCCGTCCGCCAAAGACTTTTATTTAATTAAAAAGTTAGATATGAACAGCATATGCCAGAAAAAGGAATTCTTAACCCATTCATGAAGAAGAAGCCTATAATAAGAAGAACATACACATTGGGAACTTCTCCATAGCTGACCCGGCGATTTTCCTAAAGCTCAGGAATGCTTTGTCTTCTTATCCATTCTATAAACTCTTTCTTATACCCAGGATCAAATATAAAATCCTTTGTCTGATATTTTGCTTGTTCTCTCTATACAACCTGGCCAGTTTCTACCTTTCCAGTCTTCATTACATACTCTTGCCCTCCAAACATGTTATGATTTAGCATATAATATTCCATCTCCCCTCTCCTTGCCTTTCACTGGTTGTCTTCCCATGCCTCTACTTCTTTCCTTTCTCATTTCCATCTCTTAGAAGTGCTGGCTTTCTTCAAGTCTCAACATAAATCCTTCCATCTGTAGGAGTTTTATCCTTTTTTCCCTAGTTATGAGAACTATCTCCTTTAAGGTTAACTTCCATCTACTCTGCATTTGTTGTGTGAATGTTGGTTTATATACCTTCTATAGTCCCTATTAGAATTTAGGTACCTCTAGGGAAAAGAATGTTTTTGCCTTCGAGGTAGGTGATCATCCCCATCCACAGATGAGAAAACCAGGACACAATGAAATAAAATGAATTGTCCAGAATCACATAGTAAGTGCTAAAGGCAATGCCTGAATATGAGAACATTGACTTTAACACCAGAGCTTTTACTGAAATAATTATTTTGACTTTATTTCCTTTCTAGTCTGTACAGAGGGAAGTGAGTGCTGCAATATAATTATGGTTGAGTTTCAAGCAAAAGATTAATGCTGGCTTCACCACTTCTGTGACTTTGGATCAGTTGCTTAACCTTTCTAGGCTGTGGTTTTCTCCTTTGTGGCAAGGGTGGACTAGAAGACCCCTTCTTCCATTGATAAATCCTACAACTGACTCAGTAAATTGTGACTATGTGAAAGTCACTTTACCAAGAACCTTTAGTTCAAGATTCTACTCCTTCATGTCAGAATTGTCCCCAAATCTTAGCTCAGGTATGTGAATTTCTGGCCTTTTGACTTGCTTGCAACACTCCTTGAAGGGACTGGTACCTGGGCTGGTCAAGTACAGAACATTCTGTAGAACCACAGTTTGAAGGCAGTTTAGAGGCCATAGTCAGAAATTTCTTCTCCACAATCTAAAACTGGTCATCCAATGGCCTTCTCTCTCTTAAAGTAGCCCATTGTACTTGTGAAGAGTTCTAATGGTTCAGAAGTGCCCTCAGGTCTTGGAGCTATCAGGGAACTTAGGAAACACTCAGTTCAAGTTTCTTTACTTCAAAGAAGAGAGAAGGAAGAAACATCTTAATGTAGAACAGATGCTGAATTATAAGGTGGCAGACTTGTGTTCCAATCTTGCCTTACTATTTAGCAGCTGTGTGATTGAGAACAAGCAACTTTTTTCATTCTTGTCTTAGGTTTCCAGAGTTGTCAAAATAGGACTGGATTAGAAGAGAAATTAAGTAGATTTGAATCTCATCCAGATTTTGAACTGTATTTAAATCTTCTGAAAGGTGTTCAAAGAGGAGACCTGGTTTTTAACAAACCTAGTAGAAAGTATGGAAGAGCTAGAAGAGATTATAGGATCTTAAGAGGAAGAGCATGGAAAAATCTCCTAATATAGAATGGTAGGAACCTTAGGATACAGAATAGCAGAGGTAAAAGGGACTTTCACAATTAGCATTTCTAGAGTGCTTTCATTTTGCAAAGTATTTTACAAGCATCTCATTTTATCATCACAACCATTCTGGGTAGGTGCTATTATTATCATCTCTATTTTAGAAAGCATGAGACTGAGGCAAATAGCGGTACCAGAGAACCCAGAAGGTCAAAACCATAGGGCACCTGAAACACATAGAAAGCAGGATCTGGGAGTGATTTAACATAGAAAGTCAGACATAGAAGAAGCTTGTATAAGTGGAAATTTTCTACCTTTGAACTATGTTCCCCAGAATTCCTTTTATATCTCCCAGAATTCCTCTCCTCTCTCCACCATATTGCATGGTCACATTTTGTATATAGTTGGCTGGAACTCCGCCTCTCTTTTCTTTTTTCTATGTGTGCTGCTGGGAAGGCTGGTTTTACTCAGGCTTTTTACTTCAAGTTATTTTTAATAAACTTTATAAATATAATACTTGGAGTATTTTGGATATTAATTTTAAAATCTACAGGCTTTAGAACAAAGAAGGCCAGAGATGGGAAGACTCTTAGAATGCAGAACGTCAGAGCCAGGAGGGGCTTTAGAACATAGAACGATAGAGGTGGGGGGAGCATTAGAAAACAGAATATTAAGAGTTGGGGAGATGCTGGAAATACAGAATGTCAGAGCTGGGAGGGGATTTAGGACTGTCGGAGGTAGCAGAAGACTTCAAACACAGAACTTCAAAGCTGGGAGAGGCCATTAGAATACAGAAGGTCAGAGCTGATAAGGTCCTTAAAACACAGAATATCAGAGCTGAGAGGAGCATCAATGTCAGAGTCAGGAAGACCCTTAGAACATAGAATATCAGAGGCGAGAGGGGCTTTTAGTGTACATAATGTCAGAGTTGAGACAGCCCTCAAGAATCATATATTCAACACTTTCATTTTAAGAGGGAGGGAAAGGCTGGAATCATTAATATTAGTTACAGATCTTGTTTTAAAACCCAAGTGCTTAGATTACAAATACAACACTTTTTTCTGCTATAACAAAACATATCCCAAGAATACGTACTTGTGTGTATGTATATATATAGTAATATATTCATCTGCACACACACAAACACACACACATATAATCTCCCTGAAACTGTGTGTGTGCCTACAATGTTTGTTCTGCAGCAGCTGTTACTTTTTATATCCTTTTTCCCCAAGTCTTTGGATATTATTGAGAGGCAGAGGCACCAGGTGTGCCTCTAACTAGCAAAATTAGGAATCATTCAATGCTTTGATGGTGCCAATTAGCTTCCCGGTATGAGTGCCAAGATTTTTTCTAATTAAGGCAGGCACAGTTTCTCAGTCTATAATAATCTCATTTAAAGTGTGTCCAAAACACTTAACATGCTTTATATAGGGACAACATTCAACATACATTTTCTTATCCATGTAAAACTGCAGAAATCCCCAGAATGCTTGTGCCTTTCGCTAGTTGTTTCTCCACATCCCCACAAAGCAAGTTTATAGGTCTGTAGCATTGCTGAGCCAAATATGGTAGGCTCAGTTAGTATCCAAGACAGGGGCACACCATCTTCTTTACATGTCTACATCTTCTTGCCTCTTAGATGCCCCTTAGCTGCTTGTCACACTAACTTTGATTTTTTTTTTGGTGGCTTTATGGTCCAATCATTGAGTATCTCCATCCACTGGGATTCTATTAATGTGAAGCCAACCATATTTTTTTTTTGGTACCTGTAATTTCTTACCTGTAAAGTTTAAGTTTCTGCAGTGCAGAAAGTTTGTTATAGTTGCTTCTTTACTAAATAAACCACCTACTGGTCACTAAGATCCCTTCACCTGGATATCTATGATCTTGTGAGTCTATTAAACATTCCAACCAGATAAAATTGAATGAAAAAAACTCCTGAGTTTACTATTCCAAGGGCTGTGATAAGTGCTTGGAAATATATATATATATATATATATATATATATATGTATATATATATATATATATATATATTTTAAAATGAGAGAGAAAACAATATGCATAGGCAAGTTTAATCTCAGTGAAGATGGAAAAGTCCAGTAATCCAGAAGACAAATAGCAAGGCAAATGGTAAAGGTCTGTTGAACATGGGGTGGAGGGAGAAATAGCATAACAGAAGGTTTCTCTTTATAGTAACTAGTGAGAAAAAAGAATGAGACCCAAGGTCATGAGTGAGGCAAGACTCATTTATTTTCTCAGGTACAGCTTAGGAATAGTGGGATCAGAATCTAACCAGGAACAGTCACCCAGTATGTAGCAGAAACTAATTAATGGGATCTGGGTTGGTAGAGGAAAACATTTTTGGTTCCCTTACCCACCACAGTATGCCTCCTATTGGAATCTCTAACTTCTGGTTGGCATCTGGCATTTGGGTGTCCCAGAAGCATCTTAAACTCAATATATACAAAACAAACAAAAACCTTTCATTATCTTTTCTCCTTCATCTATTCCTCTTCTAAACTCTCTTATTTCTACTAAAGACATGAATATTTTCCAAAACTCCCAGATCCATGATCTTGACATCATCCTCTACCCCTCACTCTCCCTTAACTTATATTCCTAATAAGTTTCAAAACCTTGCCATTTCCACATGACAATATATATTGCATCTGACCTTTTATCTTGATTCTAGAGCCAACACAAAAGTTCAGGGCCTTTCCTAGAACAGGCTTGATTAATTCATTCCTCTTTCCCACACTACTGCAATCAATTCCTCATGGTTCTCTCTACATAAAGTCTCTTTACCACTCCAAGCTATGTTGCACCAAGGGACCAAAATGGTTTTTCCTTTAATGCAAAATTAATCCCTACTCAATAAACTCCAGTGACTTTCTGTAGCCTCTAAGATCAAACAAAGAGTCCTCTTGTAGTCTTCTAAAAACTGTCATAACCTGAACCCAAACTATCATTTCATCTTCATTTTGTATCATTTCCCTTTCCATTCAGAATAACAAAATTGGCCTTTTCCTCACATTTAGCACTTTATTTCCACTCTCCATGTCTTAGTATTAGTTGTATCCCATGCCTAGAATTATTTTCCTATTTCAGTCTCATAAATCTCTTTTGGCTTCAAGACTCAGCTCAAGAATCCTTTTTGACCTGAAACATTTCTTGATCTTTGCAAATGATATCATCCTCCCTTTCTAACTACTTTTGTAATTATTTTGTATTTATTCCTTGTGTGTGTCTAAATAGATGTATATATAGAGAAACATCTATAGATATATAGGGAGATATAAATATCTAAATATTATTATTTACATTTATATTACATATGTAATATATCATATAAACATACATATTTGTATTTATTTGCACATTTATTTATATAAAATATAAATTCATACATATTCAAATCACAATTATTTATATAAATATAAATAAATGAATATAGAATGTATATGTATAGATATAGATCTACACACCTATCTGTGTATGTATATATAAACATATGTGTGTTTTTATGTGTGTGTGCATATGTGTGTCTGCAGGTGGTCCAGTGAATAGGGAATTAGACTTGGAATTAGGAAAACTCATCTTCCTGAGTTCAAATCCAGCCTCAGAAAGGTACTTGTTGTGTGACCCTTGCCAAGTCATTTAAACTTATTTTTCTCAGTTCCCTTATCTATAAATGAGCTGGAAAAAAGATATGACAAACTCCTCTAGTATCTTTGCCAAGAAAATTTTAAATGGAGTCACAAAGAGTTGGGCATGACTGAAAAATGAAACTATACACACATTCTGCTGTCATGGAATCTAAGTACCTTAGGAGTAGAGTTGTTTCATTTATTAGCTTTGGACTCCCAGATAATAGAATAACCAGTATAGTGTTTGGTCATTTCAGTTGTGTGGAACTATTCATGGTTCCTTTTGGTTTTTGTTTTTTTTTTTTTTTACAAAGATCCTGAAGTTGTTTTGCCATTTCCTTCTCTCATTCATTTTACAGCTGAGAAAATTGAGGAAAACATGATTAAGTAATTTTCTCAAGGGTTACACAGGTAGCTAGTAAGTATCTGAGGCCAGAAGGGTCTTCCTGACTCTAAGTCAGACACATTCTGCATTGTACCACTGAGCTGTTTCTAACTAGCACCTACTAGATCTTTAATAAATGACGATTAATTGGTGAATGGATTGATTGAAAATAATCCTTATTTCTATAACATTTGATCTATTAAGTACATTTCTCACATCAACTAAGTGAGTCTGAATTTCTGAAGTCAGTGTGTTACAGTTCAAATATTAGAACTTATGTGACACCAGGATTGTCAATTCATCTCTCTTGCCCTTTATTTCTTCATTTGGAAAATGAATAGATGATACTAAATATTTACTTCTCTTCCAACTCTAAATCTATGGAAATTGGAGAGTCTTCACTTTTATAGATAAAAAAAATCAAGGAAGGAAGTTGGTTGATGTGACTCATAGGTATAAGTGGCAGAACACAAGAATGGAGAGGATTGATCTTATCAAAAGGGAAACCTGGGTTGCAGTACAGACCCTGACCCATATTCACTATGGGACCATGGGCAAGTCATTCCCAAGCTCAGAAGTACTGCCATTTGGGGAGTTAAATGTCAATCTGCATTTGAACAGGGAACTGCTTCCTTGTAAGTTATCTATACCAATAAGATCACAAAGACAATTCTTTTTTTAAAGGTATTTACTTCAGTGGTCTTCAGTTAACTAATTTGTAATAATGTGAATAACAATCATTTCATTACCTACTTCAAAGATCAATCTGCTGTTAGAACATATACTGCAAATTGAGTGATATAATTATAACTCATAGTACTTGAGTATTATGAGTTACTATGTATGGTTTAAATAATTTATGAGAGACTATCTTGGATAAGCTTTTCTAGTTTACTACACTTGACCTCAGAAAACTGTATACTCCATCTCTAAGACTGAACTGGAAACCTTTTTTTGAGCTTTTTGGATCTTAACATATCTTGAATTCAAGTAGCATGAACTTTAGAAAGCAAGATCATCTTTCTATAACAATGAGGCTTCAGATGAAGACCCTATTTGGATCTTTGTTATTTAAAAAGCAGGAAAGGTTTCTGCAAATCTAGCTCTTCTTTTTTTCACCACAAAGACTTTATTTTTCTAATATCTTAAGAACATATTTTTAATATTTATTTTCTGGAATTTTTAATTCAAATTCTTTTCCTCTGTTCCTCCCTCCCTTCTCTTTTTCCTGAGGCTATAAGCAATACGATATATGTGTGTGTATATATATATGTATATATATATGTAAATATATATGTATATATATGTGTGTAATATATATGTGTATATATATGTAAATATATATAAATATATATACATATATATATGAATGTATACTCATACTCGTATGTATACATATATATGCTATCATGTAAAAAATTTCCACATTTGTCATGTTGTGACCGAAGACGTATCATACATACAAGGAAATACTCATGGAGGAAATAAAGTGAAAAATGTTATGCTTCAATCTGACTTCGGACGACATCAATTCCTTTCATGGCAATGGATAGCAATTTTCATCTTGAGTCCCTTGGATTGAATCTGTGAATATTAAATTTAACTCTCCCCTGATTGTGAAAATGAAATTAGACCCCCTGACCATTTTTAGATTTAATCACAAAAAGTATAAACTAGCTTCTTACAGTTGAGTAGGGAGATCTGCCCATTTTTAGATTTAATCACCAAAGGTGTAAACACCACATTCACACTTGAGTGTGCAATATTGGGTGATGAATCAGAATTAAACCGACTACCCCTGGGCAGCCCTAAATCAAAACTTCAGCTGTGATTGGTAGACATGAAATTAGGTGAAGGCACAGGAAGTGATCCAAAAGAAATTATCTTTAAAAGGGAGTTACAACTTCCTTTGTGCAATTTTTACTTGGAGTTCTACTTGGAATTGAACTTTCTTTGAGAGAGAGTTCTTTATTCATTGGAGTTAAAACTGGAGAAAAATCTGCTGACTGGACCTGAGACCCTGTTCCTGGTGAGGCTGTTCTTAAACCTCTTCCTTTTGACTCACTGGAGATGGGTAAAAAGGCTGACTCCTTTCCTGGATTTTCTGAAGAGGAGACTAGCTTCAGAAGAGATCTATCCCCTTGAGAGAGGCTACCTGTTTCCCCAGGTCTTTTGTTACAAGGGTTGAAGCCTCTCTGGTTAAGGACTACACTCCCCTGCCTGGATTAAGCCAAGGGTCAGAATAAATTACTTAGTGCTTAGGCTAGATATCTTACCCTATCCTCTCTCTGATTTTCTTACTTCACTCTTTCTATATTTTGTAAATAAATTGTAAATAAATCTTTTTGGAATTAATTAAAATTCTTGGTGACCCTATTTTAAATAATCCAGTCCAACCTTTTATAAAATAACCCCTTTTTTACCCTTACAAATCCTTGCATTGCTGAAAATAGTTGTCATTCACAATTTATTATCATATAATATTGATGTTACTGTGTACAACATTCTCTTGATTCTGTTCACTTTACTCAGTTCATTTCAGTCTTTTCAAGGTTTTCTGAAATTGTCCCATTTGTCATTTCTTATGGTACAATAATATTCCATTACAATCATATATCATGATGTAGTCAGTCATTCCTCAATTGATAACTTACCCTTAGTTTCCAATTCTTTGCCACCACAAACAGAACTGCAATGAACATTTTTTGTTCAAGTAGGCCCTTTCCTCTCTGTCTTTGATCTCTTTGGGTCTTAGTAGTGGCATTTTTAGCTCAAAAGGGATGCATAGTTTGATAGCTCTGGGTACAGCTCCAAATCACCCTCCAGAATGCTCAACCAGTATTATAGTAGTGTCCCTATTTTCCCATATCCTTTCCAATAGTTACCTAAGTGTAGCTCTTCTTATATACCAATTCTCCATTTCTCTACATCTCTATTACTATGAAAATCCATTATGGAAGTCACACACTATTAGGAAGTTATTTTCATATAATGATGGCAATCAAGGCAGAGCCAAGTCACAACTATTAGTCATTATGGCACAGCCCAAAGTGGGCCACATGCAGCATCAGAAGACCTAAAATTAAGTCTTAATTCTTTCTTTTACTTGACTTTGGAAAGGTTCATAGAATAATAGACTTATATAGATGGAAAGGATGTCAGAAGCTGTCTAGTTCAACTTTCTCCTTTTAGACCAAAATGAGTAAAAAGGTCAGAATGGTTAATTAACTGGGCCAAGTTCATACACATGCCAGGATGGGAATTCAGGTCCTATAATATTCTTCCCATCTCAACAATGTTAGGGGCCTCCATTTCTCATCTGGAAAATGAGTGCACTATACTTGGCAGTCTATAAGGTCCCATCTATTTTAATACTTATGATATTCCAGTTCTAGTCCCTTTCACAATGAAGCTACTTTTATTTGGTACTAAAGAAGAGCTACAATTGGGTAAATATTGGAGAGGATATGGGAACATAAAGACACTACTATTGTTTTTTTTCTGGCTGACTAGAAGACTGATAGGGTCTCTAGGCATAAGCTTCCTGTTGTCCATTCATTGATGTAGGATCCAATGAACAGGGACATAGCTGACAACAAAGAATCAAAAGGAGGAGGAAGAAAAAGGTTTAGAAAAGAAATCTCCATATGAGATTCCCTTAGGGTGAGAAGCCCAATAAGGTTTCCCAATACCCACCCACCCGAGGAAAAGGAGTGGCAAATTGTTATGTAGCTTTTGTACCCTGGGCAAGTTTCTAAATATCAGTTTCCTTGTCTGAAAGTGAGGGAGCTTATTTACCTGATCTCAACCCCCTTCTGGCTCTAAATCAATTATCTGATAACATTTATGTTCTCATGACCTTCTTGGACCTCAGTTTTCTCATCTGTTAAGTGATGAGTATACTAAAAAGTCTCTGAGTTTCTTCCTGTCCTAGTTCCTATAATCAATAGAGTCTCAACAGTAAGCATATTGTAAAAAGGGACAAAATGGAAGGACACTCTCCTCTCTTACTAATGAAGAGGGGTGAAAGGTTTTACCTTATTGGATAGATGTGTTTCTCCAGTGAGAGGTTGAAGAAAATACTGCCTTGGAACAGAGTGAACTTTTCCAAAATGGAGATCAAAGAATCCCAATTTTGAATTTAGAACTAGAAAGAATCTTTGTAGGCATCAACTCGAACCCCCTTGTTTTACAGATGAGGAAACTGAGGCCAGGGAGGTTAAGAGACTTCTCCAATATCACAGAGGTGTCACAATATGTCTGAGGTAGGATTTGAACTGAGGTCTTCCTGACTCCAAATCCAGTGCTCAACACATTAAGTTGCCTCAAATAGTGGTTCAAGAATCATGTTTTAGTCATAGTACTGAGAGCTCCCATGCACTGGGAAAAGGATGGAATCTATGACCCTTGATGACTTTTCCAACACTGAGATTCCATTAGTCTACAATAATAAGACAAAATATTTCCATGGGTGAGCAGGATTAGCAAACCATCTCTGAGTCATCTTCCACATTATTGCAGATTGTCGAGGATTTTTTGAAACTCCCAGTGCCCTTCCATTCAGAATAGCAAACTCTTGTAAACTCTGAAGCATCTCTGTTGATAAGACTGACAACTCAGTTGGTAATGGAAAACAAAACTCACACACAACCTAAAGCAGCTTTGAAAATATATAAAAAAAAGAAGCTCCCCCAAAAGGGTACATTGATCATTTAGTTGCGAAGGAGTTGGCCAATGGCATCATTTTTCTAATGGAACTAGACTGGGTAGTAAGGCTGGATGGAAACAAATAGAACAGAATGCCTTTGGTCAGAAGGGAAGCAGTATTCCTCTCTTCTCCCCCCACCCCCCGAGAGTTCTATCATTTATAATGAAACATTATCTACTGATCCATATGTTACATTTTCTATTTAGAGCTAATTTGCTTAAGCATTCATAACAGAGGCCCAGAGGGACGCTGGGTTGCTATTGGGCATCTGGCCAGTCAGCCCCACGCAGCAAAGTTTACCTATTCAGCTGAAAAAGGAAAGACAAGACAGCACAATTTGGGTCTGCTGTTTGCCTTCTAAGTGGACCTCAGGGAGCCGGGGCTGCCCGCTGGCTCACCTTCACCTCATGGTTCTGGTGCCTCCCAAAGGCTCCTTCTCTCATTGTTATAAGCAAAGCGAAGAGCCAGGTCTGCTCGGAGCGGGCCATAGCTTAGCCATGGAGGAGAAGATAGGATTCTGAGCTGGAAAGGGATTCAGACGTCACAAAGGCCAGGTTGCTTCATTTTTCAAAAAAGAAAATTGAGACCCATAAAAGGACAGCAACTCTCTCATGGGGAGAATAAAAGAGACGGGATTTGAAGTCAGGTCTTACAAATGAGTCATCCTAACTCAAAGGTACGAGGCAGCCTTTTCTGGAGTCTAGACAGAGAAACAGTTTCTAGGAACTGAATGGAGTGAGCATTTTTTTTTTTTGGAGACTAGACATGGCATTACGAAGCAGCTAGGTGATTAGGTGATTCAGTGGACAAAGCATTGGTAATGGAGTCAGAGTATAAATGGAGATTTTGAACCTTTGGACTTTGTCCCCCAAGAGTCCTTAGTATTTCCCAAAATTCCTTTAGCATGGTCACCTTGGTATAAGTTCTATAGCTCCTCCCTCTGCCATCTCTCTTCTCTCAGGCTAGATTTAGGTAGTTCTTTTACTTTATTTATTTTTAATAAAACTTAGAAATATAATACTTTAATGCAAATACCAACAACATGGAAATGGGTTCGAATCAAGAACACATGTGATACCCAGTGGAATCGTGTGTCGGTTATTGGGTGGGGGAGAAAAAGAAAATGATCTTTGTCTCCAATGAATAATGTTGGGAAATGACCAAATAAAATAATGTTAAAAAATAAAAAAAAATTAATCTATGATCTTCTTAAAAATATATATAATACTTAGTTTTTGGATATTCATTTTAATCTTTACATTAGGAAGACCTGAGTTCAAATCTAGCCTCAGGTATTTCCCAACCCTGTGCTTTGGGAGAAGTCATTGAATTTCTGACTGACAAAAGGATCTGCTGGAGGAGAAATAACAGCACTCCAGTGACCTTGATAAGAAAAACCTTTGGATAGATATTGTCCATGAGATCATGAAGAGTCAGAAATGTCTGGATGACTAAATAAGACATAGGATTATAGATTTATAGGTGGATAAAATCTTGAAAGCTACAAATATATACATATATACATATGCACATAAATGAACAGACACAGAAAAGTTCAAAGATACAGCTAGAATATACTGTAGAAATCATACAATAAACCCCTCACTTTACAAATTTGGAAACTGAATCTGAGATGGAAAATGACTTGCCCAAGGTAATATAGGGTCAATATCTGAACTGTGGTCTTCAGGCACTAAGCTCAATCTTCTTTCTGCTTTTTGTCAAATTGTTTTTGTTTGTTTGTTTTTGGAAGAGTTTTTGGGAGAGTCTGGAATGGACTATCATGGGACTCTAGGGCTAAAGATGAGTGGAATTGTAGAAGCCATAGAATTTAATTCCCTCCTGATATGAGGGGAATTTGAGTTCTTAGACTTGAGTTTAAAAGGTCTCAGGTGCTTCCTGGCTATGTGACCCTGAACAAATTATTTAATCTCTGTTTGACTTAGTTTCTGCTACTGTGAAGTGGGTATAATAACAGCATCTACCTCCCAGGGTTGTTGCAAGGATCAAATGAGATAATATTTGTAAAATGTTTAGCCTGGTGCACTGTAGTCATGATATAAATATTAATTCCCTTCCCTTTCTCAAAATATTATTATCAACATTAATTGCTTCCCTGGATGACTAATATTCCTGGACAGTAAGCCAGTCAGTTAGGTAAGGCAAATCGACATGATAGATATGACATTGAAATTGAATTCAGGAAAGACCTGGATTTAAGGTCTGATTTGAGAGACTCACTAGTGGTATGATCCCAGGAGTGTGTGATCCTTTGCCTATGTTTCCTCATTTGCTTAATAAAAGTGGAATGAATTCCAAGGTCTCTAATGTTCCATGCAGTCCTAAATCAACAATCCTATTCTCCCATCAACCAAGAAGCATTATTAGATACTTT
Source organism: Monodelphis domestica (assembly GCF_027887165.1). Classification (NCBI taxonomy): domain Eukaryota; kingdom Metazoa; phylum Chordata; class Mammalia; order Didelphimorphia; family Didelphidae; genus Monodelphis; species Monodelphis domestica. The sequence continues at coordinate 407,458,416 of NC_077230.1, read as the reverse complement.
CCATGGCCATAGACTATAATCCTTTGTATGTGCACATTCTATTTGGATAGACAGTAAGGTTTTATAAATGAATATACAAAATATATTCAAAGGATCTATAAGAACTTTTTTTTTTTTTGGTGAAGGGAAAAGTAGCAAAAGAGAACAGGAAGGACTGCATGTAGGAAAAAAAAAAGTAATCTGAGATGTAAAGGAACATGGAAATTCTAAAAGGAGTGAGTGTATTCCAGGCACATGGGCTGACTGTCATATGAATAACTTTTTTGACTCATCTTCCTGAACAGGAACCATCATCACGTTCTGCTCTTTATGAAAGATTTGAAATCAGACTTCAGGTAAATTACATACTGTAAGTAGGACTAGGAGATAGGAGCCTTTTTTAGGGTGTCTAAATGTAAGAGTACCCTGATAACACTCATCACCCTTCAGCAGTGCAAAAACAGCAGAAATATGCATTGTTTTTAATTAATTAATGGTTAACTAAAATAGAAAAATTCCAGATGGCATCATGTCTCCCTTGGTGGCCATGCCCCAGTTAAGTTCCTCAATTCATTTGCACTTGTCCTGAAAACTTGATTAGGAGTCTGTGTTTGGAGATGCTCATCCCAAACACATAAGAGCTAGTTAGAAGGTTGTTCAAATTTTCCATAAGGCCTAGCAAGTTTACTTCTCTGACCCTTTCCTTCCTTATCTACAAAATGAAGGAATTGGATTAGATAACCTGAAAGTCCCTTCCACCTGGGTATCTTGAACTGTTAAGTCTATTCATGTAGACTGTGATTGGATGACTAATATTTTATCATAACAAGCACTCCATTTTATTCAGTGTTTACTCCGCATGAGTGTTCAGGCATAGCAAATACAATGATGGTGATGACAAAGGTGGCAAGGGCGATGTATTCACCCCCACAGAGACTAGACAAGACTGAGAAAGTCTGCCATTTTCTTGCTTTTCCCCAGGAGGTTGGATGTATCATATCCCAGAGTTTTGAAAGGGTTTTATTGTTATTCAGAGAAAAAAGAGAAATTCCTTTAGTTCTCTAAGATTGAAAACAAACTTTTTAAAAATATGATTTTGTTATTTAGGGGAAAAGAGGGTCTAGAACTTGAGTTTTATTGGTGTAATGATCTTTCAGTTTGAAAAATTTATCCACCAAAGCAGATGGCCAACCTTCCAATTAATCATCTTAGGAAGTTCCATGGGGTACCATATAATTAAATGACTGTCAGGGACAGAGTCAAGATGGCAGCTTAGCATGCAGCAAAAGTTCAGACCTCATGGACGACCCTTCCTTACCGATACAGACTGAATGCTCTTAGGGCACCGAAATTCAATCTGAACAACAGGACAGAAGCGGGGAACCCTCCTTCTGGACTCAAATCAAAAGGTATGCCCCCCCCCAAAAGCCAGAATCTGAGAATACTCAGGGCTAAGGGGAAGGCAGAGTGAAGGTCCCAGGACCCCTCCCCCACAACCCAGAGGGCTGAGCCCCCAGCTGCAGCAGGAACCTCTGAGCAGGCAAAGGTGCTGGTTTGCAGGGTCTACCTTGTGAGCAGCGGGGCGCCGGGCTTGGAGCATCCAGCTTGGACAGCAGGGAGGAAGCCAGGGAGAAACGGGCGGTGGATGGGTCCCTCCATCAGGCTCCAGTCTCACCCCTGCCTCGGGCACATCCAGACCTATCCAGTTGAACTAATCCCATCAGAACTCCTCTGACTTTAGGGAGGTGGGCAAAGACACTTGTGGACAGCGGAGAAGCAGCGGGAGAGAACTGGGCCTGGGCGGCCCAGCCTTCCAGGAGTCTTCAGAGCCTCAGTGCTTCATACCACATAACAGCCCAACCCAATTGAACTCAATCTAATCAAAAGCCTCCAGAGGACAGGAAAGCTAACATTCCTCCACTAGAGACTGTACCAAGAGATCTGACAAAGCTCCAAGAGGGGAGACTGACAGCCCCAAAACCAAAACAAAATGAGAGGAGCAAGAGCACAGCCAAATACAGGGAGCAAAGAAGGAATAAATTCAAGCAAACTACAGAAAAAGAAGAAAGAAATTACAATAGACAGCTTCTGCACAGGTAATGAGCAAAGAGCGAATGAAACAGAGGGGGAGGACCCAGCAAAGGAAAAATCAGAAATCCCAGCAAATTGGATACAGGCTTTGGAAGAACTCAAAATGCAATTCAAAACACAATTAGGAGAGGCTAAAGACAATTGGGAAAAGAACTTAAAAACTAAGATAAGTCATCTGGAAACAGAAAATAGTGTCTTGAAAGCCAAAATCAACCAGCTGGAAAATGAGGCAAAGCAGATGAAAGATGAGGTGAAGAAGATGAAAGATGACCTCCAAAGAAAATCCAACCAAAAGGAAAAGGAGGACCAAAAAACTAAGGATGAAATCCAGTCTTTAAGAACCAGAATACTACAACTTGAATCGAACGACCTCACAAGGCAGCAAGACGCTATAAAACAAAACCAAAAGAATGAAAAAATTGAGGAAAATATGAAGCATCTCATTCACAAAACAGAGGATTTAGAAAATCGTTCAAGGAGAGACAATTTAAGAATTATTGGCCTACCAGAAGACCATGACAAAAGAAAAAGCCTGGACATTATATTACAGGAAATTATTAAAGAAAACTGCCCCGAAATCCTTGAACAAGAGGGAAAAGTGGAGATTGATAGAATCCACAGATCACCTCCTGTACTTAATCCCCAACTGACAACACCCAGGAATGTTATAGCCAAATTCAAGAACTATCAGACCAAAGAAAAGATATTACAAGCTGCCAAGAAGAAGTCATTCAGATACCAAGGAACCACAGTAAGGATAACTCAGGATCTGGCTGCATCTACACTGAAAAAAAGAAAGGCATGGAATACGATATTCTGGAAAGCAAGGGAACTAGGTCTACATCCAAGAATCAACTACCCAGCAAAACTGACTATATTCTTATAGGGGAAAGTATGGTCATTCAACAAAATAGAAGAATTTCAAGAATTCATAAAGAAAAGACCAGACCTGAACAGAAAATTTGATGTCCAAGCAGAGAACTCAAGAGAATCATCAAAAGATAATTAAAAAAGAGGGGAAAAAAGAAAAACAAAAAAAAATTTTAAGAGACTCAATAAGTTAAAATGATATGTATCCCTATAAGAAAAGAGGTCATTGGTAACTCTTAAAAACTGTTGTTAATTCCTGGGAAGCAAAAAGAAGTATATACTTAGAGGGAACAGCAACAAACTGTATAGTATGAAAGGACAAGACATAAATAGGTATATAGATATATGCATGCAAAAATACATACACATGAGTATGCATATATATATATAACTAGAGCTTAAAAATAGGTTAATATTAAAAGAAATTGGAAAAGAAACAAATGGGGGAAAAGTTATACATCATAAAGAAGCTCACGGTGGGAAGGGGAGAACATCAATACACTGGAAGGGTAAAGAGGTCAGAGACAGGAAATACTCAACTTTTACGTGCTTTGAAAGTGACTCAAAGAGGGAAAAACAATCCAATCCATTGGGGGCAGAGAATAGATTTGCACCCTATAGGGGAGTAGAAGGGTAACAAAACTGTCTGGTGGGGAGGAAAGTAGTACAAGAGAGGGAGGGAGAGGGGTGTTATTTTTAGAAAGACTACAGGGAAAATAAGGGGGGGATAAATAGGGAGGGGTATAGAAAGGGAAGTAAGATAAGGGTGGGAACAAGGGGGACTGTTCAAAAGCAAATATTGGTGTAGAAAGAAATAGTGAAAGAAGAAAAGGCAAGTAAAGGAGCAGAAATCAAAATGCTGGGAAATACACAGCTAGTAATCATAACTCTGATTGTGAATGGAATGAACTCACCCATAAAATGTAAGCAAAGCAGAGTGGATTAGAGTCCAAAACCCTACCATATGCTGTCTACAAGAAACACATATGAGAAAAGTAGATACACATAGGGTGAAAGTAAGAGGGTGGAGCCAAATCTATTGGGCATCAACTGACAAAAAGAAGGCAGGAGTCGCAATCATGATATCCGACAAAGCCAAAGTAAAAATAAATCTAGTTAAAAGAGATAGGGAAGGTAATTACATCCTAATAAAAGGCAGTATAGACAGTGAGGAAATATCTGTACTCAACATGTATGCACCAAATGGCATAGCATCCAAATTTCTAAAGGAGAAACTAGAGGAACTCAAGGACGAAATAGATAGAAAAACTATACTAGTGGGAGATCTGAACCTTCCTCTATCCGAACTAGATAAATCGAACCAAAAAATAAATAAGAAAGAGGTAAGAGAAGTGAATGAAATCTTAGAAAAATTAGAGTTAGTAGACATGTGGAGAAAAATAAATAGGAACAAAAAGGAATATACCTTCTTTTCTGCAGCACATGGTACATTTACAAAAATTGACCACGTATTAGGGCATAAAAACATTGCAAACAAGTGCAAAAGAGCAGAAATAATAAATGCAACTTTCTCAGATCACAATGCAATGAAAATAATAATTAGTAAGGGAACATGGAGAGGTAAATCGAAAATTAATTGGAAATTAAACAATACAATTCTCCAAAACCAGTTAGTTAAAGAACAAATCATAGAAACAATTAATAACTTCATTGAAGAAAATGACAATGATGAGACATCCTTTCAAAACCTATGGGATGCAGCCAAAGCAGTACTCAGGGGGAAATTTACATCCTTGAGTTCATATATTAACAAATTAAGAAGGGCAGAGGTCAATGAATTGGGAAGGCAAATTAAAAAATTAGAAAGTGAACAAATTAAAAATCCTCAGATGAAGACTAAATTAGAGATCCTAAAAATCAAAGGAGAATTTAATAAAATTGAAAGTCAAAGAACTATTGATTTAATAAATAAGACTAGAAGCTAGTACTTTGAAAAAACAAATAAAATAGACAAAGTATAGTCAGTCTAATTAAAAAAGGAAAGAAATAAACCAAATTGACAGTATCCAAGATGAAAAAGGAGACCTCACCTCTAATGAAGAGGAAATTAAGGCAATCATTAAAAACTACTATGCCCAATTATATAACAACAAATATGGCAATCTAGGTGATATGGATGAATACTTACAAAAATATAAATTGCCTAGACTAAAAGAGGAAGAAATAAATTACCTTAACAACCCCATTTCAGAAAAAGAAATTGAACAAGCCATCAAAGAACTCCCTAAGAAAAAATCCCCAGGTCCAGATGGATTCACAAATGAATTCTATCAAACATTCAAAGAACAACTAATCCCAATATTAAATAAACTATTTGACAGAATAGGCCAAGAAGGAGTTCTACCAAATTCATTCTACAACACAAACATGGTACTGATCCCAAAGCCAGGCAGGTCAAAAACAGAGAAAGAAAACTATAGACCAATCTCCCTAATGAATATAGACACAAAAATCCTAAATAGGATACTAGCAAAAAGACTCCAGCAAGTCATCACAAGGGTCATCCACTATGACCAGGCAGGATTCATACCAGGAATGCAAGGATGGTTCAATATTAGGAAAATCATCCACATAATTGACCATATTAACAAGCAAACTGACAAAAATCACATGATTATCTCAATAGATGCAGAAAAAGCCTTTGATAACATACAACACCCATTCCTATTGAAAACACTAGATAGTATAGGAATAGAAGGGCCTTTCCTAAAAATAATAAACAGTATATATCTAAAATCATCTGCAATGGGGATAAACTAGAAGCCTTTCCAATAAGATCAGGAGTAAAACAAGGATGCCCATTATCACCTCTATTATTTAACATTGTACTAGAAACACTAACAATAGCAATTAGAGAAGAAAAAGAAATTGAAGGTATTAAAACTGGCAATGAGGAGACCAAGCTATCACTCTTTGCAGATGATATGATGGTTTACTTAAGTAATCCTAGAGAATCAACTAAAAAGTTACTCGAAATAATCAACAACTTTAGCAAAGTAGCAGGATACAAAATAAACCCGCATAAATCATCAGCATTTCTATATATCTCTAACCCATTTTAGCAGCAAGAATTAGAGAGCGAAATACCATTCAAAATCACCTTAGACAAAATAAAATACTTAGGAATCTATCTGCCGAGACAAACACAGGAACTATATGAACACAACTACAAAACACTTTCCACACAGCTAAAACTAGATTTAAACCATTGGAAAAACATTGATTGCTCATGGGTGGGATGAGCTAGCATAATAAAAATGACAATCCTACTCAAATTAATTTACTTATTTAGTGTGATACCCATTGAACTACCAAAAAACTTCTTTACTGAATTAGAAAAAAACACAACTAAGTTCATTTGGAAGAACAAAAGATCAAGGATATTCAGGGAAATCATGAAAAAAAATGCAAAGGAAGGAGGACTTGCAGTCCCAGATCTCAAAGTATACTATAAAGCAGTGGTTATCAAAACAATTTGGTACTGGCTAAGAGACAGAAAGGAGGATCAGTGGAATAGACTTGGCGTAAGTGATCTCAGCAAGACAGTTTATGACAAACCCAAAGACCTCAGCTTTTGGGACAAAAATCCATTATTTGATAAAAACTGCTGGGAAAATTGGAAGACAGTGTGGGAGAGATTAGGTTTGGATCAACACCTCACACCCTACACCAAAATAAATTCAGTATGGGTGAATGACTTGAACATAAAGAAGGAAACTATAAGTAAATTAGGTGAACACAGAATAGTATACCTGTTAGACCTTTGGGAAGGGAAAGGTTTTAAAACCAAGCAAGACTTAGAAAGAGCCACAAAATGTAAAATAAATAATTTTGACTACATCAAATTAAAAAGTTTTTGTACAAACAAAACCAATGTAACTAAAATCAGAAGGGTAGCAACAAATTGGGAAACAACCTTCATAAAAAAGCTCTAACAAAGGTTTAATTACTCAAATTTACAAAGAGCTAAATCAATTGTACAAAAAATCAAGCCATTCTCCAATTGATAAATGGGCAAGGGACATGAACAGGCAGTTCTCAGCCAAAGAAATCAAAACTACTAATAAGCACATGAAAAAGTGTTCTACATCTCTTATAATCAGAGAGATGCAAATCAAAACAACTCTGAGGTATCACCTCACACCTAGCAGATTGGCTAACATAACAGCTATGGAAAATAGTGAATATTGGAGGGGATGTGGCAAAGTAGGGACACTAATTCATTGCTGGTGGAGTTGTGAATTAATCCAACCATTTTGGAGGGCAATTTGGAACTATGTCCAAAGGGCGATAAAAGACTGTCTGCCCTTTGATCCAGCCATAGCACTACTGGGCTTGTACCCCAAAGAGATAATAAGGAAAAAGACTTGTACAAGAATATTCATAGCTGCACTCTTTGTGGTGGCCAAAAATTGGAAAATGAGGGGATGCCCTTCAATTGGGGAATGGCTGAACAAATTATGGTATATGTTGGTGATGGAATACTATTGTGCTAAAAGGAATAATAAAGTGGAGGAATTCCATGGAGGACTAGAACAACCTCCAGGAAGTGATGCAGAGTGAGAGGAGCAGAACCAGGAAAACATTGTACACAGAGACTGATACATTGTGGTACAATCGAAGGTTATGGACTTCTCCATTAGTGTCAATGCAATGTCCCTGAACAATCTGCAGGGATCTAAAAAATACTATCCACAAGCAGAGGATAAACTGTGGGAGTAAAAATACCGATGAAAAGCAACTGCTTGACTACACGGGGTGGAGGGGATATGACTGAGGAGAGACTCTAAATGAACACTCTAATACAAATACCAACAACGTGGAAATGGGTTTGAATCAGGAACACATGTGATACCCAGTGGAATTGCGCGTCAGCTGTGGGAGAGGTGGTGGGAGGTGGGGAGGGAAGAAAAGAAAATTATCTTTGTTTCCAATGAATAATGTTTGGAAATGACCAAAAAAAATTAAAAAATTAATAAATAAATAAATTTTTTAAAAAACTGAAAAAAAAATAAATGACTGTCAGGGGCAGCTGGGTACCTCAGTGAATTGAGAGCCAGGCCTAGAGATGGGAGGTACTAGGTTCAAATCTGGCCTCAGACACTTCCCAGCTGTGTGACTCTGGGCAAGTCACTTGACCCCCATTGCCTAGCCCTTACCACTCTTCTGCCTTGGAGCCAATATACAATATTGATTCCAAGATGGAAGGTAAGGGTTTTTAAGAAAATAAAAATATAATAATTAAATGACTGTCCAGAGTTTACAAAATCAGAATATGTATCATAGGACGAATTGTAATATAGTACTTATTAGAGCACAAGGAAGTCAAAGGCATTATGTCAGTAAGTCAATACACATTTATTAAATGTCTACTAAGTATCAGGCATTGTGCTAAGTGCTAGGGATACATAAAAAGGCAAAAGACATCCCTATCCTTGAGGAGCTAACAAGCTAATGGAATTATGGGCCACAACATCACTGAACTATGCAACAAAGTGACAATCCTGTCTGGAACCTCCAAAAATTATGGGCCAAAAGAAGACTGTGCTTCTCTATGGCAGAGACCCAAAGTGGTTCCCTTGTTCTCACTTTAGGCATAATACAAAACACTCCAACAATTATTTAAAATATACTTTATTTCCTTGCTGGACTGAATTCATGAAATATAGCAGGGAATGAAGGATTTAGTGTTACCAAATGATTATCATCTCTATTCCTGGAAATTCAGAGACAAGGGAAGAAGAGCCAATTTCTAATGTCCCAGATGGAATTCATTTGAAGAAGGTTACTTTCTTCCAAGTGTGATGACCGCCAAAGCATAATGCTCATTATCCCTGAGATAATCCATGCATAGAGTGGGCAAATAGGAAATCTACATTCCATTAAAATGACTTGCAGTAGGAATGTGTTCTAGCTTTATTATATTTTCCCCTGGAAATTTAATAACAATGATAGGAGTAATGAGAATCAACCTCTGTTTTCATTGGGATAGAGAACTCCCAAGTGAAGAAACCTCTTCCATCAAAGGAGATCAGCACCTTTTCTGCAACTTATACTTTTAAAGGGTTGCCTAGAATTGGGAGGAGTAATGAGACTTTCTCAAAGACACAGAATAAGTATACACCAGAGATAGGACTTGAATTCAGATCTTACTACTTGAGGCAAGCTCTCTATCCATTACACCATCACTTATGCCTACTCATTGTAACCTTTTAAATTATATTTTTAATGATTCTATTATTTCATTGCTGTAAAAACTTCAAATAAAATCAGCTCCTTCCCTGCCACTCAGTCCCAGAGAACACCTTTAGACACTGAGAGTTGATATGACTTGCCTGGGGTCACATAGCCACTGTGTGCCATGGGTAGGACTTGAATCACCCTCTTCCTAACTGCAAGGTTATCATACTATCAAGTGCATCATGCTGCCTCTATTAACTGGAAGATGGCTTGGTATCCCAGAAATGAACTTGAAATTGCAGTTAAGAGAACAACACAGGTTCAAAACCAAACCTAGGCATTTACTAGCACTGTGCCCTCATCATCATTTAACCTCTCTCTGACCCAGTTATTTTTAAAAATATATAAAATAAAAATTTGACTCAGTGGCATGTAAGGTCTCTTTTACCTCTTGATCCTTTTAAGTCTAATTATTTACATAGAAACCATGACTTTCCTAGTCACAAAGAAAGCTTCTTACAGACACAAAAAGCTTACTAGGTATTACAAACATCATAAGAAACAATAAGACCCCATCATCAGTCATCTTGCTTCTGGTCACACTCCTCTCCAATCCCATTCATCAAAAAGACCTCCCTAAAGCACAGTCTGAAAATGCCATTCTTCTTCTTGAAAATATTCAGTGGCTTGATATTTCTCAGCATATATTGTTCCTTCCATAGAATGTCAGATCCTTGAAGACAAGGACTGCTTTTGTTATTGTCATTATACTTCTAGTACAATTTCTGTCATATGGTAGATGCTAATGGAATTTAAACACATTGAATTGGATATTGCATCCTCCAAGTAAGTTTCCTTAGGGCAGGGGGCAACTATGTGGGACAATGGATAGAGAGCCTGACCTGGAGTCTTGGGTTCAAATTTGACCTCACAAACTTACTAGCTGTATGATTGTGGGCAAATCACTTAATCCTATTTGCCTCAGTTACCTCATCTGTCAAATGAGTTGAAAAAGGAAATGGAGAGCCCCTCTAGTATCTTTGCACTAAACCCCAAATGAAGTTACAAAGGGTCAAATGCAACTGAAAAGACTGAACAACAACAAAAGCTACTGTCAGGGACTGCTTCTCTTTGCTCCCCAGAACCTAGCACAGGGTCTTTAATATAGTTAGAATTTAATAAATGTTTGTTGAATTGCCTTTCTTTCTATTCCTAGCACTTAACATGGGACCTGGCACATAGCCAGTGCATAATAAAAGCCTGTTGATTGATTGATTGTTTGATTTAATTAAAACATCTTAATGATAACTACACCAAGCTGTCAATATACAGGCCCAATTTCCAACAAAACATACTAAAAGGACAAAATCATTTGGGGGAAAATAGTCATTGTATTTAATAGAACCCACTTCTGCTCTTTCAAAATTTATGTATTTGCTTGCTTGTTTGCTTATTCACTAATCAAAAATGTTTTCTTTCTTTCTTTTCCTTCCTTTCATCCTCCCTCCCTCTGTCCCTCCTTCCTTCCTTCCTTCCTTCCTTCCTTCCTTCCTTCCTTCCTTCCTTCCTTCCTTCCTTCCTTCCTTTCTTTCTTTCTTTCTTTCTTTCTTTCTTTCTTTCTTTCTTTCTTTCTTTCTTTCTTTCTTTCTTTCTTTCTTTCTTTCTTTCTTTCTTTCTTTCTCTCTCTCTCTCTCTCTCTCTCTTTCTTTCTTTCTTTCTTTCTTTCTTTCTTTCTCTCTCTCTCTTTCTCTATATCTCTTTCTCTATATCTCTTTCTTTCTTTCTTTCTTTCTCTCTTTCTCTCTCCCTCTCTCCCTCTTTCTTTCTTCCTTCCTTCCTTCCTTCCTTTCTCCCTTTCTTCCTTCCTTCCTTTCTCCCTTCCTTCCTTCCTTCCTTCCTTCCTTCCTTCCTTCCTTCCTTCCTTCCTTCCTTCCTTCCTTCCTTCCTTCCATGTTGCTTGAGCTTTGCTACAGGAAAAACTGATTCAAGTATACACACTAAGTCCCACCTAGCCCATGGTAAAAAAACAAACAAACAAAACCTGGTAATGGTAAACCATAAGAAGGCATGAACTAGACCATGTAGGAAATAGAACAGGTCAAATCTCCTGTCAAACCAGTAAGGATCAATAAGATCAGCAGTGTGGTCTGCCACTGTGCTTCCAGTCTGAATAAATTGGGGAGATTCAGTTTAAAAAAAAAAAAGAGTTTTGTTTTCTGCATGCCTGGTGATTGCAATTTAATCCTTGAGAACTCCCAAGGTAGAGACTTGAATGACTTAGATCCATATCTTATCTATAACTTACCTGCTTAGTTAGATGGTGGTGCTGAGAAGTTATTTAGCCAAGGTCACACAGCAGATAGGGTTCAGAGAAAAGATTTGAAGCAGGTCTTTGCATTCCAAGTTTCACCCCCATTCACTCTAATATGTTGACCCTTTAATTGTTAATCATTTTCAAAAATAAAAGCTTGACAAGTAATGAGTTCTCCCCCCACCCCACCCCACCCCACCCCACCTAACTCTGAAGGCTGCTCAAATTAGCCTATTGTCTAAATGCTTCTTAATTTTCTAAATTTTGGCTCAGGTCCACCTTAAATTAATGTTAAACAGCTTTATTAAAGCAAATCGACTTCAATTTCAAGGCTCTCCGGGAGCCTCCATGTATTATTAGGCTCCAGTGGTTTCTAATAGGTTACAGAGGCTTTTTTCTCTTTGTTTTAAACATTAGGGACCATCAAGGTAAGAGCTGTTGGGAATATTAATACGCACTATGATAAAGTTAAAATTTCCATCGCTAGCAGGTTAATTGCTCACAGTAGGACTCCTGTTCACAGATATATTTCAAATCCCATCACTTCCCTCATAGCACTTACCAGCCAACTCCTTTTTTTGTACTTTAAAAGGATAGGAAACAAATGGGATTTCCCATCCAGTCATATAAGATGAGGTAGTTATTTCTGTTGGATTTCAGAAAGGAACTTGAGATGTCTGAGTCAACCCAAAAGCAATCTCAGGATATTTAATAGATGACAGTTTGATGTTTCCTCCTTTGGGAGGAAATTTAATCAAAAAGATTTCATTTCATTGAATTATTAAATCAGCCCATAGGAGGCCTAGCATGTGAACAAATGATAAAAAGAGATCTTCACCCCATTCCATGAAAAAAGATGCCAGGACATACTATTGCTTTCAATCAAAATTAGTCCCCTAGAATACTGACTACCTGAGGCACTGGGGCAAATGGACCCCAAAATGGCTGGAATTTGTGCTAATTGGCTTCCAGATTGAGGAAGGAGAGCAAGAGGAATTGATTTTTCATCTTAGCCTCTATTCCCTTGAGGAAGGACAGGGATGACTACCTTTCTAAGAACAGTGGTACAGACTTTTGGACCTTTCTCAAAAGCAGCATCATTCAGTTAACAGCTATAATCAAGTTGAGAAGATGCCCAAAGGGGAACTGAGACCTCCCAAGTGAGAGGCTAAAATCATCACTCACCAATTTACAGCTCTCTGACACTCAATCTCTGGGGGAAAAAATCTTCCCAGAATTATTGAAAGCAAATTTTGGCCTCAATATCTCCTCCACCCTGAGCCTAATTCAAAGCTTAAGTTAAGAGACTTTCATATCCATTTGGTTTGATAGAGTCACTTCCCAGAAGTTTGTAACTTGTTACCATTATTATTTAGCAAATAATGAAGTGCAAAATACAACTACTCCAACCCATCTGACCAAATCATCTCTAATAGCTTTAAGGAATACCCATTTGGCTTTCTTCACGAAAACCTCCACATACTGTACCCTTACTACCCTTACCCACAAAAGCAGCCCATTCCAATTTCAAACAATTAATCATTAGAAAACTTTTCTTAGATTGACCTGCATTCTAAAATGTCCATCCACCAATCAAATGTTTGCCTTTGGGGACAAGAGCTTTAAGGAATACCCATTTGGCTTTCTTCACGAAAACCTCCACATACTGTACCCTTACTACCCTTACCCACAAAAGCAGCCCATTCCATTTTCAAACAATTAATCATTAGAAAACTTTTCTTAGATTGACCTGCATTCTAAAATGTCCATCCACCAATCAAATGTTTGCCTTTGGGGACAAGGAAACCAGTTGTAACCTTTCTTTAAGGTGACAACATTTCAAATGTTTAATGACAGCTTGACACTTAAGTCTTCTTATTTTCCATTCAGAGCATCACCAGCCCTACACCTCCATATCCCAACAGACTCTTATTTGGCACAGTTTCAAGTTGGCTCACCATTCGTGACACTCTTCTCTGTGCGGGCAGCAGCTTGTCAGTATTCCATCTAAAATGTACTACCAATATTAGAGATGTTGTCTGGCCTTGACAGAATAGCAGAGAAATACAGATTTCCTTATTCAAGAATAATTATATTAAAAATGTATATGCCAAAGTCAATAATAGAAAGTAAGTCTCAGAGCCTCAGGAAAAGACTGGAATTCAAGTCCTGCCTCTAATATGTAATATAACATATATTTTATATATAACTATTATATATAATATATAAATAAATTAAATATATAATAATACATAAAATAATATAATGTTTAGATCCTTCTGTATTATTATTTTATTCTCTACTATATTAGCTAACCTTCCTAATATATATTGGCTAGACAATCATAGGGAAGTCATTTAACTTCATTCATTTTTTTTAACTTTTACCTACCCTTTTAGAATTAATAGTATACATTAGTTCTAAGGCAGAAAGGTAGCAATAAAAGCTGGGCAATGGGAGTTAAGCAACTTCCCCATCTTGGTTCACATAGTTTGGAAGTGTTTGAATCCAGTTTTGAAACTAGGACCTCTTGTCTCTAGGTCTGGCTCTCAATCCACTGAGTTACCTAATTGCTGCTCATTTACCCTTTTAAGACTTCAGGTAAATTAACTCTCCAAGACTGTGTGGTAGAGGAGCTAATTTGCATTAGTGAGGAGTTTTCCTTACCCTAATCCCTATACTATGATCATATTTTGTTTGGGCTATTTTATCATATTATTGAATAATATTGAGCTTGTGACACCTTGTAATATCCAGATCTTTTAAATGGGGTCTTATCTACCAACTTAACCTCCCATACCTCATAGATGGAGGTTATTTCATTCAAAGAGGGAGACTTAAAAAAAGTTTTCTTATTTAATTTTATTTCATTTTAATTTTATTTTTGTTTCATTGATTTTATTTTGTTTTATTTTTTTATTTTTATTTATTCAGTCCTCCATTACAGATTGTTTAGATCCATTTATATTATTATTCTATTATCTACTAGATTACCTAACCTTCCTAACTCACTTTTATTGAATAAACCTTTTCAAGTGCCTCCTTTGTTGAAGATACTATGCTCCTAGCATTGTGCTATCCTCTGAATTGTTAAGTATATTTCTATATGTTTTAATCTTGGTCACTGATGAAAACACTGTCCAGAATAAGGCCAAGGACACATCATAGTGACATCTCATTATAAATTATCCTCATGGCTGACGTCTATGAATCAAAAATCCAACAATATCCAATCAGTTTAAAATACACCTACCAGAAGCATGCAATTATCATCTGTCCATTGACTTCAAATATGCCATGGTCAATATTGTCAAACACCCTGCTTAAATCCAGAATGTCTAGGTAGTTTTCTTATTCAAATAGTTCACTGACTTCATAAGAAAAATCACATGAATTTAATTTGTCAGAATTGATGTAGAGAACTTGGTGAGGAAACTCTTTCTCCCATCAATGGTCAACACCTACACCTTATAGTTTTAGACAGTTATTTGGGAGTATTGAAGGTTGAAGTGACTCTCCCATTGTCACTCAGACTTTCAGTTATGATATAAATATAGGTCTTCCAGAATACAAGACCTTTGTCAATCCATTATATCAGGCTGTTCTTGAATCTGATATTACTTGTTCTGTATAATTGAAAATATGATACCCTAAAAAAGAACTACATTTCCCAGGAGCCCACTGACTTCCTGCCATTACCTACTTCTTGTAAATAGGGGATATTAGGCAGGGACATGGAAGGTCCCAGCTCTTTACTTCCTGTCATGAACTTGGTGGATGTTTGAACTGACTGGTCAGCCATGGGCATTTGGTCTTCATTTTGTATCTTCTTTATTTCTTGATTTCTAACGATCATTAATAAATCTCTTAAAAGACAATATTTTTATTGGGGATTTAATTTTTATAGTTCTTACAAATACTAGACTGGCTCAAAATACTCCCATTTTCTCTTTCTAAATTAAGAGGCAGCAAACTAGGGACCAGAGTTAAATTCAGCCCTACTTGTTTTTATAGGAACCACAATCTAACAATGATTATTTGATTTTTTACATTTATAAAGTTTACTTATATAGAAAATATTTTAAAAATCATTCTTAGCTTTGGGGGCATACAAAAAGAGGAAATGGGGCATATTTTGCTCATGACAATAGTTTTTCAATTTCTTCTACAGCACTCATATTTTATGGTTGTTCAATCATTTGAGTCATGTCTCTCTCTTTGTGACCTCATGTGGGTTTTTTCTTAGCAAAGATACTGGAGTGGTTTGCCATTTCCTTCTCCAACTAATTTTTACAGATGAGGAAATGGAGGCAAACCTTCTTTTAAGTAAGTTGCCTAAAGTCACACAGCTAGGACTTCAGTCAGACTGAATTTTAGCTCATTTCTTTCTTTTTTTAGTTATTTTTTTATTTGGTCAATTTCAAACATTATTCTTTGGTTACAAAAATCATTTTCTATTCTTCCCTCCCCTTACCCCACCCCTTCCACAGCCTACGTGCAATTCCACTGGGTATTACATGTGTCCTTGATCAGAACCCATTTCCATGTTCTTGGTGTTTGCACTAGGATGTTCATTTAGAGTATACATCCCCAATCATATCCCTTCGACCCATGTATTCAAGCAGTTGTTTTTCTTCTGTGTTTCTACTCCCACAGTTTTTCCTCTGAATGTGGATAGTGTTCTTTCTCATAGATCCCTCCAAGTTGTTCAGGATCACTGCATTGCCACTAAAGGAGAAGTCCATTATGTTCAATTGTACCACAGTGTATCAGCCTCTGTGTACAATGTTCTCCTGGTTCTGCTCCTTTTGCTCTGCATCACTTCCTGGAGGTTGTTCCAGTTCCCATGGAATTCCTCCACTTTATTATTTCTTTGAGCACAATAGTATTCCATCACCAACAGATACCACAATTTGTTCAGCCATTCCCCAATTGATGGGCATCCCCTCATTTTCCAATTTTTGGCCACCACAAAGAGCGCAGCTATGAATATTATTGTACATGTCTTTTTCTTTATTATCTCTTTGGGGTACAACCCCAGCAGAGCTATGGCTGGATCAAAGAGCAGACAGTCTTTCAGTGCCCTTTGGGCATAGTTTCAAATTGCCTTCCAGAATGGTTGGATCAGTTCACAACTCCACCAGTAATGCATTAATGTCCCAACTTTGCCACATCCCCTCCAGCATTCATTACTTTCCATAGATGTCATGTTAGCCAATCTGCTAGGTGTGAGGTGATACCTCAGAGTTGCTTTGATTTGCATTTCTCTGATTATGAGAGATTAACTCATTTCTTTCTGACTCTTTGCCCACCTTGTTGTCCTGTGTTCATATAGTGTTCCTCTGGTTGGGTGTTTTCTGTACCTTTTTGGACGTAGCTTAGTTCAAGTTCCATTGGTCCCTATTTGATTAATCATACTTAAAAAAATGAGTAGAAGGATTTATGTTATTTGTTCTATCCAAATGGTATATATACTTTAGATTCACATAAAGATCATTGTGTTCAATTTTAGGCGCTCCATTTTTCAAAAGGACAGAGAGCAGCTTTAAATTATGTCTAGGGAAGAATACCCAGAATGGGGTAGAAGAACAAATTCATGCCAGATGAAAATTGATTGAAGCATCTGAGGATGCTTAGCCTGAAAGAAGGGAATACAATAGTAATAGTGCTTACTCTGTACCAGACACTGTGCTAAGCTCTTTATAAATATCTCGTATCCTCACAACAACCTTAGGAGGGAAGTGCTATTATTATCTCCATTTTATAGATGAGGAAACTGAGTCAAACTGAGATTAAATTACTTGCCCAGGGTCATGCAGCTTATAAACTAAATGGACTCAAGTCTTCCTAATTCCAGGTCTGGCCCTTTATCATTGTACCACCTAATAGCCATAGCTTCCACATGGAGGTGGTTGGGAAATAATAATTATCTGTAATTAAATGAAGGGTTGTTGCCTGGTATTCCCTTCAGCCCCAGAAAGTAGGACACTTGGATTTGAGAGGAATGAAAAACAAGTTCTAACAATGAGTGCTATCTTTCAGTAGAATGAGCTTCTTTTGGATATAGTTATTTTCTGCCTTTCTTCTAAGGAATGCTATACAGGATGCTAAGTAACACAGTGGATCTCGAGACCAGCTCTTATCTGGATTTATTCATCTGCAATTAATTATTAATCTTATTAATCTGAAATTAATCAATCAATATACATTTATTAGGCACCTGCCACATTCCACATATTGGGCTAAGTCTAGAATTAATTAATCTTATTCATCTGAAATTAATCAATCCATAAACATTTATTAGGCACCCACTACATTCCACATACTGTGCTAAGCCTGGAAAATCTCAGGTCAAATTCTAACTCAAAAGTTTACTGGTTATGAGATGTTAGGCAAGTTATTTAACTTCCAACTGCCTCAACTTCCTCATCTGTAAAATGGAGATATAATAACATCTACCTCATGTGGTTGTTGTGAGAATCAATTGAGATACTCTAATTAACTTACTGTATCAAACTTAAAGAGATCATGAAAATGCTACCAATTTTTTAAAATTATACAAGAGGATTAACATTCAAGCAAACGAAACAGACAACCTATAAGGTCCTTTCAAGCTCTATGCAGGCAAGTTACTTAGTTTCTACTTGCCTCAGTTTTCTCAACTGTAAAGTTGAGGCAGGGTTTTGTTTTTGTTTGTTTTTTTAGGATAAAATGAGATAATATATTAAAAGTACTTAGCATAGATCCTGGCACATAGTTGGTGCTTTAAAGATGTTTTCTTTCTTCATTTATTTTATGTCTTATGACAAACAATGCCCTATTTTTCCTTGTCTTTATATCTTTGTCCATATTTGGCATTCCCAAAGTCACATTCTCTTACATCCTCAAGGGACCTCAGAAGCCATCTGTTCTGATTAAGGTTTTCATAAGATCTAAGATCCCTCGACTATATTAATATTACTATACTTATATGATATGATATCATATTACATTTTATTGCATATAGGTATTTTACCTTATGTTACCTTACATCATATTATATTATATTGAATTTTATCATATCATACCATATTATATTATACCATACCATATTATGTTATATTAACTTATGATCAAAATGATGATAACAGCAATGATGATAATGAAAATATTCTTGGGTCAGTGAAAAAATTTGCTCAGAAATTTTAATAAAAAATTAAATAAACAGAACTAAGAGCACCTCATATATAGCAACAGAGAGTATTTGAAGAATGATTATGAATGTCCATCTGCAGAGAAAGAATTAATAAATAGGAATAAATAAGACATAGTTTTATATGTAAATATATTTTTATGTCAAATAATCCCTTTTATGTTAGGGGGAGGGAAAGGATATTAAAATGTAATGAATAAATAGACATTTTTAAAGGAGGGGAACAATAAGAAAAAAGCAAGCAAACAAATTAATCTTTGATATAAAATAAGAAAAAAAAAGAAATACATTAGTCTTTTTTCCCAGCTCATTTAAACATCTCCTACTCTTGAGCATGTTGTTACTCTGCTTATTTCTTCATGACATCAGCCACAACCATTTTCAATCATCGTCACAGCAAGGAACAACCTGAGCAACTTTCTGAATTATTTTTCCTTCACAGAAAAAAAATTCTGAATAGTCTCAGTTACATCAACAGAATGTTTGCTAAAGCCTTTCTGAATAACCCCTCTTACTTTCTTTCCAATGTCACATACCATAAAATAAAATAAAAAATGAAGCTGTAATCTCATCTTCTTGCTTATTATTCCATAAATACCACCAGCTCCCATTCTTTCTCCTCCATAATTACTGCTTCAACTTCCAACCATATAGATATTATTTTCATTTAGGTCTGGCTTCATCTTCTAATTTTCACCTGTATTATCCTTACAATCTTTATATTATCACCTATCTTCCTTCTTACACAGAAATACAATGAATCAGACATGTATACTCAACAAATTTATAAAACCAGGACCTGACTTACTCTGCAGGAACTCCGCACTTGTTTCTTAGAATTCAAGACCTTTGAAGTTGTGCTTCCTGAAAAATGAGACTCTTGGAAAGGGAACTGGTTTTGTAATAGAAGTCTGAGGGTCAAATTTTAACAAGGACACAATGTGACCAAAGACAATTTATTTCATGCATCATGGCCTGCTTCTCTATCTCTAAAATACAGGATATTGGACCAATGGCTTCTGACCTCTTTTTCCATAATAAGGATGAGAATAATATCAATTCATTTTTACAGAGTGATTTTCAAAGTTCACTGTATATGCTGCCTTATTTGACCCACACACAACCCTGGACGGTGTTATTATTATCAATATTTTAGTATAGAAAATAAGGATTTTAGACATCAAGTGGCTTTCCCAGGGTCACACACCTAGGATATGTTAGAGGTAGGATTTGATCTCAGGTCTTCCTGAGACATCAGTTCTTAGTCAGAGAAATAATCCAATTTTCTACCTAACTGCCTCCTCTGAAAACATTTGAATGGTTTATTTCTGCTACTTCAGGAACTTCTTCTAGATCAAATTTGCTCACTGTTAACAACCTAGAGTCTTACACACACACACACACACACACACACACACACACACACACACATGAATATTCTGCGAAACACTGAGAATCCAGAAAGCTAGAGTGACATATATTTTTGGAGCTTATCAGGAAACAATTTAGATAGATGAGTAAAATACTTTATTTGAGTATACTCTGTGTATTTGGTCATATTATTTAGCTTTTAGACCTTTAAGACATGTTGTGAAGCCAATAAAAAAGAATCTCTAGCAAATTCTGCATTCATATTTTATATCTTTGCATATTATTAAATTTTCATGCTACCATTACTGTTTATCTTTTGTGTATATAAAAAGTCTTTTGCATTAATAAGTTGGATTTTATATAGTTATTGAGCAATCACTCTTGGCTAGGAAAATATGCAAAAACTACAAATACCAAAATGCTTAGCTATTGTTCCAAAGATGTGAACTTTTGAGTGTTCAGGTCTATCCTTTGGGGTAGGGAAAGGAATTCATTTGGTATGAATAGAACTAGCTACTTTCTAAGAACCCTTCTAGCCCAGATTATATATATTTATATATATTGTAATATTTATGGGAAAGGAAATAGGATTGGAAAATGGGGATAATATGGGAGGTTTGTAGCAGGGTATGGAGGAGAGAAGGGAGAGAGGGAATACTGCTTGGTGAGGCAAAGGAGGGAGATGCCCCCTGCTGAGAGGATACAGCAGGGGTCCAATAAGGACTCTTTGTCCTGGAATAATTGAGCTGAAGTTCAGCTCCCTCTATGACCAGAAAAGATAGTCCACTTATCTGACTGCGAATTCAAATAATATAAAGTTTAATAATCCAGTTGGAATTGGAATTTTTCCTTAGCTTCAGAGTATAGGGCCAGGCCCTAGAGGCTGGCAGAGGGTTTGTCCCACTCCCGTCTACTCTCCTTGTTCTAATTCAGAATCTTAGCAATAGACAGAAAGCAAACAAGAACAATTCTAACCTTCAAAAACCTGTGTCTTTGAGCTGAACCAAGAAGAGCATGCCACTCCAGACTGGGCTGAACAAGCTCCTGTCTCCTCCAATCCCCGGAAGCCAGACCCACCCAGCAGGAAGGAAGTGCTAGTCACAAGACCCAACTGCCACTCCCAGTTGGCCCTTCCCCCACACAAACTATCAGTCTAATTTCCTTTCCACAATATACATATACATTTATATAATATAACAACATTATAGGATCATTTCTCTCTATTCCCATTCATATGATTCATATTCAAATTAACGTGGCATTCCAGCTCTGATATATATTATATATTTATTATATATATATATATATATATATATATATATATATATATATATATATATATATATATATACACTATCTGGCCTAGAAGGGCTCTCAGAAAGTAGCTAGTTCTATTCATACCATATATATGTCATATGTATATAGTCATATATGTATATATATATATGTATATATATATATATATCACTAGTTCTTTCCTTTCTTCCTTGCCCTTTATTCTATTTATTTCTATCAGGTTCATTTATATTTTAAAAATGTCTTTAAAGGTGATATTCATTCAGCTTCTTTCCCTGAATCCCATTAAACCTTCCTCTGAGCACATGGATCCACCATTCATAAAATCAAAACAAATTCTAACTTACTGAATATTAATTTATCAACATATATTTTTCTGAAGACCTTCTAATTCATAAATGCATTGCTGCTTTAGAGGTGTCAGAAATTTTAGGTATAGTCTATCCCTCCTCAATTGCCACCCAATTCTACAGAACAGAAAATTGGAAGGGAGTGGATAGGGTATTGAATTTGGTGCCAGGAAGACCTGCTAAGATCAAATCCTGCTTCAGACATTTCCTTTCTGGATGAATTTGAGAAAATCATCTAATATCATTCAGCCTTCCTTTTTCCCATTTCTAAAACAGAGGTAGTTAGATGAAATACTTCTGAGACTGATTCTAGAATTCAGATTTTATAATTTTAGGGAAGGTAATTTCCTTTCCATATTTCCATTTTATAATATCAGGGAATTGGAACTGATAAGTCTTTAACAGACTTTCTTTCACTCACATCTATAGTTCTACGTTCAGATAAGTGCATTGATTTGTCCAAAGTCACATAATGATGAAGAAGCAGAGGTAGAATTTGAACCCATACCTTCTAATTTCCACATTCATTATTTTTTGTTTTGTATTAGAAATCATATAGTTGAACTTCAGCCCAACATTACAGACTCATTTCTCTATATTCCCATTTATATAATCCATATTCAAATTAAAATCACATTCTATCTCTGACATCCATGTTTTTGCATAGTCTGTCCCCTATAATTTGAATATATCTCATCCTCAGTTTTACCTGTCAGAATCTACTGTGTCCATTAAGATAGCTTGCTACTAGAAACCTTTACTGATGGCACTGTGGTATGGTCAATTGAAAATAAATTCCTTAATTAAGAATAGGGACTATTTTCATTCTGCCTTTGAAACATGAGCACTGAATAAAGTGATATATCTGTATATGTATAAAACATAATCATAAAAATATAAAAAATATATAAATATATATATTTTATAGTTATATTGTTTTATGTATATAGTTATATTAATTCATTATAATGAGTTTCATTTGGGACTGACTTCACCTAAAATAGTTTTTGTTGAATTGTACAATTATATTTCCCACATTGCACATTATCTTTCATTTCTTCCTATACTTTTTGAATTTTCCATTTTCCTTCTCAATAAAATGACTCACTTGGAATATAATCAGTAAAGTGGAAGAATATATAAACCACTAGAACCTGATTCAGAAAGACTTGAATTCAAAGCTTGCATCAAAATCATTCCTGTGTACCATGGTGAAGTCATAACCTTTCTTAGACTCAGTTTCACTAGCTACAAAATGGGTTTACTAATAATACTTAAGTCACTAGTATTCAAGGGAAAGATAATATATTTTGAAAAGGTAAAAAAAAAACTCTATTACTTTGATCTCTCTAAAACTTTATTTAAAGAAAAAAAACACTTAAATTTGCCTAGCCTGAAATAGACTAACCCCCCCCCCCTCAAAAAATGAAAAAAACCCTTAATCTTCTCAGATTCAAAGTTCTCCCTCCTTGGCATGGGATTGGTCCTTATATAGACCAATTCTGTGCCCAGAAGTAGTGTGGTGTGGTCCCTCCTCCAGCACAGGATTTGTTCACTCAAGACCAATCACACACCAGGAAGTAGAGAGGGATCCCTGGGGCACATGGGGGTGGAGGGGATGTAGTTTCCAAACCTAAAAATGTCATATAAATGTTATGTATTATATAATTTTTAAAACAATTATATTTCCCATCTGCAAGTGACCCAATTACTTCTGTATTTATTCTTGTATGTATTTATATGTTGTCTCCCCTGAAAAAATACAAGCTGTATAAGGGCAGGAGCTATTTCTTTCTCTCTCTCTCTTTCCAGATCCCTAGAGTTTATCATAATGCCAAATGCATGGCAAGTGCTTAATAACATTTTGTTACTTAAATTCTTTACTCTCTAAAATTCTATAATGCCATATTTACCTCTCCTCTGTCCAACTTTTCTTCTTCAAAAATTATCCCTATGATTGGCTGGGATCTCAAAGATTCTCCTTGCATCACTTATGTTATCAATAGTCAATAGCCAGTAGAAACTAGTTTTCTTACCAATTTCCATATTCTCCCTTTCTTAAGATTATCAACAGAGCTTGCAATTGATGTTTCATGAAGAAAGGACATTTGTTTATTTTGTTTTGAAGCCATCCAGCTGTGCCTTGTGCAGTTGGAGAGCTCATAGCTCTGCGAATCCTCCTCCTGTTCACTAGGAGGGAAACCAAGCAGAGCTCATTACACTCATCATTATTTTTTTTCTTTAAAGGCACACATTTCATTTCCCAAAATGTTATTCAAGCCTCAAAGCCATTTGTATTTCCATAAGGAAAAAGAAAAACTTTTTAATTAGAAGAGATATCTAATGATTCTAGAAAGAATGCCACACAAATAAATCCAGTATACAAGATAAAACTTTTGATTGGTGCTGAATTACCAGGAGAAACCTAAGATCTCAGGAACCAAGCATTCTGACTCACATCTAGATAAGAATTCTTTCTAAAATAAACATAAGTAATCACCTTAACTCTGTTTGGAAACCTCTGATGAGGAGAGACCACCATAGGCAAATTGTTCATTATTTGGGCATCTCTAATTGGCATTCAAGAAAGGTAATGTGAATTGAGAGGCAAAGTGTCTGTGATAAGGTAGGTGAAAATTCCTTGTTACTCTGCCCTAAGCCCAAGTCTATTGTGAATCATTTAATTCTCAGGACTATTTTTGGGGGGAAGGATGTTAACATAAATTTTAAATCATTCAGAAAAGGTCAACCAGGATGACAAAGAACATTGAGTTCACATCATATGCCCATTTGTAGAAGGAATTAGGACTGTTCAGCCTGAGGAAGAGAAGATTTATTTTGGAGGATAGTAGCCTCCTTTAAATATTTGAAAAGCAGTCATGTGTTAGAGGAATTAGATATCTTATTGAATGAACCTCTAAGGGAAGAACTAGCAACAACAGGTGAAAGTCTGAGGAAGTTTGGCTCTAAAGGAGCATCATAACTATCCAAAGTGGAATTAGCTCTTAGGAGAGCTTCTCCCTTCATCAGATGACTTCAAACCAAGACTTTATGATCATTTTGGGGAATGATTTTTTTTAACTCTTACCTTCCATCTTAAAATAACTGCTTGTGTATTGGTTCCAAGGCAGAAGAGTGGGAGGGCTGGGCAATGGGGATTAACTGACTTGCTCAATTGATTGGTTCTAAGGTAGAAGGTGAGGGTTTAAAAAAAGTGAAAGAAAAAAAAAGAAATTTTCTATCATTGGAGAGACAGACACACAGAGAAAGTGTGAGTGAAGAGGGGGAGAGTGTTATTTAGAAATTAAAATAATGTAAAAATGAAGGATCTCTAAAAGCTAAATAAATTGAAATGGACATATTTCATATTTGTTGGCAAGTGTTTTATTCCTTAGATTAACTTAGAAATATTTTATAGATTCATTTCCTTTTAGAGGATAGTCAGGATAGGAGTATCTCTTATCTCTTCCAGCAAGAAAGAAAAGAAAAATTTAAAAATTTAAGCAAAAACGTCTAACATGAAAACTCTAATTCACTGAGTTTTACCTAAACTTTGTATTTCCCACTCACGGGTCCTGAAATTATTCTGGATATGGAATCTGCTAGGACAAGCAAACAGTTTAGCTTCATTAGCCTATTTTTAACCTTCACTCTGAAGTGTTTGTTAATATGTTTTACCCATTTCAGTAAATGCATTCATTAACTGAGAGTGTCAGGAACAGAATAGCAAGTGACAGACAACAGCCCATTGAAATGTGGCTTGTAGACTCTCCCCCGCAGCAGAAGCATGGTGTTGCCCAGGTAAAGCTATGTCTTGAGTGTTACATATGGTCACAGGAATTGACAGGATAGGGAGTATGAATGAGAAAGGACTGAGCCTGGCAGTTGAGGTTCCTTGGAAAGACCAGAAAGATCAGACATCAAAGGTCAGGGAAAGAATTGGTATAGATCTGTAGGGGGTGAACTAAAATTAGAGAAGTTGGGCAGGATGGAAACAGGAAATGGAAACACTTTCCAGCATATAAAAGGAAGAGAATTAAGGCTAAACACAAGAGATGTGAGCTTGATTTGTTCATTTCTAGTGATGTTTTGTCCATTGGGAAGAAAACATTTATACTGTAGCATATGACCTTCTAACCACATAATTTTTTTTTTGAAATTTTATTTTCATGTTAGAGTTCTGTTCCTCCCATTTCTTTCTCCCTCCCCACCTGATCCACACTGATAAGGCAAGAAAAAATTAAACTTGTTACATAATTCTGACTGTCAAAGTTTTCCATGACACAAAAGTTCAATATGCCAGATTCTATAATTTAAAAGGTTGATCAACTGAAGACCATATAAAAGAAGTAAAATCGCCAAGGTTATATTGTTGATTTAGGCAAAATTAGCACCCAGTATTCCAGATTGCCAGTTCTAGTGTTCTTTCTTCTCATATTGCAAATTCAGTTTGTTATCATTAATAGAATGATGGGTTTAGAGTCTAGAAATGTATTTGGGCATAAGTTATTTATTCACTTCGTGACTCTGGGAAATATACTAACCATTATGGGACCCTCAATTTACTCAGTTGAAAAATATGGATGAGTACCTATTTCACTTGTGTTGTGAGAACCAAATAACATAAAATATGTAAAGCACTTTGAAAAAAATATATATATTATGTTATATTATGTTATGTTATATTTATCATGTAATATATATTTATTATATCATATTACATTATATTATATTATAGCCATTGTTTATGATGAGTCATTATGATATTATCTAGAGAATGTAAAGATAATTGATAGGGTTGTGACTTGAAAAAAATCTAAATTAATTTGGTAGCCAGGGAAATTTCCCAAATAATAAAATACCCAAGTGAGCTGGAAATTATGGTGATTTAATTCATATAGAGAGAAGGAATTAAGGAAGAGAGAGAGAGAGAGAGAGAGAGAGAGAGAGAGAGAGAGAGAGAGAGAGAGAGAGAGAGAGAGAGAGAGAAATTTAAACTGCTCCAGCTCAGGTTGAGCCAGTCAGTAGTTAAAGGCCTTGGCCAAAGTGGCCTCCCTGAGCCCAAGGGAAGGGAGTCAGTCTTTTCACTCACCAGGAGACTGTCTCCAGGAAGCTGTCTGAGGGAGATCCTCCAGGCTGAGTTTCAGTCCTGAACTGAATTCTTAATTGAATTGTCTCAACTGACCTTTCTAGCCTCCTTTTAAAGAAATTTTCTCTCATGTCACCTCCCCTAAATTTTTCATGTCTACCAATCACAGTAGATGCTTTTCTCCAGGACTGTCCACTCTATAGTTCTCACCTTCTCTGGTTAGATTATATCTTCTGAGGTACTTCACACTTCTTTGTTAAGCTTGCCTTTTGTGAGTTACTTGACCATTTTTTGATTATTTTAACCTTTACAGGTACTTAACACCCTTTTGTATTAGATCTAAAAAGACAGCTTAAGTTCTAGCTTCACTACAAAGTATGAGTTAAGTACCTTCATTGTTTAATCAGGAGTTTACAACTTTATCTTCCCCTAAATTATGTCTAATTAG
This sequence comes from Monodelphis domestica, assembly GCF_027887165.1. Classification (NCBI taxonomy): domain Eukaryota; kingdom Metazoa; phylum Chordata; class Mammalia; order Didelphimorphia; family Didelphidae; genus Monodelphis; species Monodelphis domestica. The sequence continues at coordinate 407,431,218 of NC_077230.1, read as the reverse complement.
GGTGGAGTAATTTTAAAATTCACAAGAAACCCAACAATAGAACTAGAATTACTAAGGTCAAGGTCTCTCTCTAACACATAATGAATGTATGGTCCTGTGCTAATCATTAATTTCTCTATGCTGCCAGGAAGTTTTTAAAGTCAAAACATTTTAGAATAGCTGTCAAGTTGCACTGGTAGAAGAAATTTCCTGCCTGAGAATTCCCTTCTCTATTGGAATCTGAGGTCAAGACATCATATCTTCCCCCCTTGCCTACTAAATATCACTATTATTTCTAGATATCATGGATCAGCAAATTTGTACAGGGAGTAATTAAGGAGACAAAGTCAAAGGGCTGTTTCTTTGCCTATCTCTTTGCCTTGTTGTCTTTCATCTCTGTAATGCTTATTTATCTATTTAGATGCAATAGCCTTAAAAAGAGTCAAGAGACTGTATTTAGTGAAATCTGACAGTGTAGTGAACAGTTCCAAATATTAAAAAAAATAGAATCATTCACCCTCAAAGTTCAACTTGTTTTCATTAACTGATAGTTAATTTCAATGGAACTGATGTTATCTATCACAGTCCTCATCAGCTCCTGCTTCTTTTTCTGAAACACTAGTAAATTCCTGAGGGTGGGGAGTAGAGAGGTAATTTCAGGGTTCTTTGTCTTTATTTCAGGTTTCTGTAAAACACAGAGAAAAAGAGGGGGTAAAGAAACAGAAAGAGAGACTGAGACAGAGAGAATAAGAGAAACAGAGAGAGACAGACACAGAGAGAGACAAAGATAGAGAGATACAGAGAGAAGGACAGAGATGGAGAGAGAGAGAGAGGAAGGGAGAGAGAGAGAGAGAGAGAGAGAGAGAGAGAGAGAGAGAGAGAGAGAGAGAGAGAGAGAGAGAGAGAGAGAGATTCATGGTATTTAATACCAAAGAAACTAGTTTTCCAAATCCTTGAAGAAACTGTCAATCTTCTCTTGAACAATGATCACACTTTTACACAAGAATCCAAAGGGCAACCATACCTCTTGGCCATCCCTGTGTAATGGATTTAAATTCAATGTAGAAAATCTCAGGGTGGAGCTTGGGACTTTTCAAATCTTCACTGGATTCTGCAGGGGAATGATGCTTTCATACCAGGCTCAGTGCTTCTAAGCAGATGGGAGACAATAAATACTCTGTACTAGACAAAAAATGGAGCCTTAAAAATCAGCATATTCTCCAAATGGCTTGTGGGAGGGACACAAAGCATATGAGAACTGTTTGATGATGGATTCCAGGTGTGATTTAAAACAAAATACATCCAGGAAGCTGCCTGGCTTCCTCCCTCAGCCCTCCCCACCATGTGTCTCCACTAGAAACTGGAAGTATACTCTAGCATCAGACAACAGAAACAAGTTTGCATTGGAGGATTCCTGCTCTTACCTATTCACCCTCCCTCACAAATGCCTGCTTCTCTTTGCCACCCACATGTGGGACTCTTGCCCAAATCTCTTCTTGAATAGTAACAGAGACATATGTGTCCTCAAGAAAAAAAAAAATCCCACACTTGGTCTCAAACACCTTTTCCATCAATATGATTAAAATCAAGATGTAATTTCCCACCCACTAGCATTTATCTCCTCCCAGGGAAGCTGCCACCCCACCTTGGTCCCTAATGTGGAATCTCCTAGTGAAAGAGACCTAGATTTGTTTAGTTCAAAAACTGGTTCACATAGATTTCATGTGAAAGAGTTCTTTAAAGCAAACAACAATCCTGCTAGTTGTTTTTAGACATTTGCTTTCCAACAGTCAGATAGGAATTACTTTCAGAACATTCCATTTCTTCCTGTTCCTTTTGCTAAAATTTGATGAGTTGTTTGTTTGTTTGTTTTTAAATATGGCCATCCAGTGTAATATAGACTGGGTGACAACTAAATAATCTATGAGTAAATTTAATGGAATTGTTTTTGTTTGTTTTAAACAAGTATTATAAGGTAAACTTCAGAATTACTCCTGTAATGTGGGCAGGAAATGACTTATCCTGAATGGATGCTCACAATTACAGTTTTGGATCCATAGCTGCGAGTCAGGAGAGCATAGATTCTTCAGAGATAGGAAAGGATATGAGACTCTCTAGAATCTTGCACTGGGATGAATGCTAATATCAAGGACCACTAACTGGGAAAAGGGAATTTTGTAAATGGCAACAAAATACAAAAGGGGTTCAAATCAACAACTACGGATTGCTAGAGTTTTCCTAAGCTACCATGAGACAGAGAAGAAATCAACGAGCAGTTGAGCAGTTAGTACAAGTAGAAGAAAGGGGCAGGGCAGAAGGTAAATGCAAGATACTATAACACCTTCTAAACTCGGGAGTCATGGAGGGAATCCCAGAGCTCAAGAGAGAGATTTCATAAATCAATATAGTACTCCAAGAGACTTAACTGAGAGAAATTGGGGGGATATTCATTAGTTTCCCCAGACCCATGTTTGTTTTCCTTAAGAGTTCTTTATCTGAGTGGGAGCAGCTGGGTAGCTTAGTGGATTGAGAGCCAGGCCTAGAAATGGGAGGTCCTGGTTTCCCAGCTGTGTGACCCTGGGCAAGTCACTTGACCCCCCATTGCCTAGCCCTTACTCATCTTCTGCCTTGGAGCCAATACACAGTATTGATTCTAAGACTAAAGATGTGGGTTTAAGAAAAAAGAGTTCTTTATCTGGTCACCCCCATCCTGAAAAAAGGCAAAAGTGATTACTTTCATTTGTATATGAGTTAAAGAATGATTATCTCATTTCTTTTTATTGACATTATTTTTACATTTTAATTAAATGCCTTTACTATTGGATTTGTGTGACTCTTTTTATAGCCTGATAATGGAAGTTTTTACAGGAGGGACTTGGGTCATTATTTACACAATTAAATGTAGTAAACCATACTTATCTTGGGAAGGGAAGTATGAGGTTCTAGAGCCCATCTTGTCTGAAATTCTGGAAGCCCATTTGTTATCCTAAGACCCAGGATTTCAGATCCAAATTTAAAGACATTTCTATATTCAGTTGCTTTGGGGAGATTGGTATAGAGATGTACCTTGAGCATATGTAGAATAATGGAATATCAGAGTTTTATATTGTCTGTAATGAAATGTATTTTCTGACATAGAACAAGTATACAGGGCAAGGTGCCATGTTTTTGGTTCCCTGTCAAGAAAACAGCATGCTGAATGGCAGCTTGAAACACTGAAATGAACATGGGCTTTGTACTATTTGAAATATCTAGAGTGCTCATCTGTACTTTGGGTTCCTTCAAATCAAATATTAGATGTTATTATAACTCAATTCTGACCTCTATATAAGCAACAATGATTTCTCTTGAACTCAGACAATCACGAGAGATTGGAAGGGCTGCTGCTCCAAGTGTTTTTGGATAAAAGATGTCAACTGATAATAACAGCCAATTTTATTTTTTTGTAAATTCAAGGTTGGCATTTTCAGTTTTGGGGGGAATTATTGTTCAACTTTTATAACCTGCTGATGGCTTAAGAACAGGTTAAACATCTTACATGATTTAAATAGAAATAGTCATAGTCACAATCAGTAACTATGATAGCTCAAGCAACATCACTAAAGTTCTTATATGTGTAGTGGGAAGGCAGGGAAGAAGGGTTTGCAGTAGTTTATCCTTGCTCCAAAGTTGTTCTCTCTTTTTTCCCATTATGCTTTTGTCCTTTTTTGAAAACTTCTGTAAAAACCCATGACTCCCACTGAAAAGCTCATGTCCCATGCTTATAGATCTGGCCATCCCATCTATGGATATAATCACACTTTTCCCTCTGCCTTAGGACCTCTATCCTGGTCTTTGTCTTCACTGTAGCTACAAATCCTTCTGCCACTTGCTTCTTTCCCAAGTCATCATCTCTGCAAAACTTTCCAATCCCCTTTCCCCTGATTCTACCCTTTAGGGAACTAATTCAAATATTAAATCAAGTCCCTTGTCCACTTATCCCATCCAAATATCATACTCTCAAAAACCCCAACCTTGAAGTATTTATCAACCCCTCATTGTCTCAGCTTGTCTTCACATGCTTATGAATGCAGCTAAAGTAAGTCACATAATTTTCCTGACTGGGTATATTGTATTATAAATTCACGTCACAAAATTTCAGCTGGGACCTCAATGGTGCAAGGCAATTATTATATATCTCCTTAAAAGATTCACTTCTTAACTCATTACAATAGTTTTTTTAGACCTTTATTTTTTCATTCCTCAAGCCCTCCATAGTACCCTTCTCTTTCACTCCTCAATTGAGGAGTCTTACATCTAACATCAATGGAAACATAGGTTATTTCTTAAGAGTATTTTCCTTTTCCTTCCTCTTCATTACATCACTCGGACATCTTCCTCTACTATCTTCTCTTTTTTCCCTTTGTGTAACATGAAGAAGTGCCCCTGATCCTTGCCAAGATAAACATCTCCTCATGTACATCATTTCTTGTGGATTCACCCCTCTACCATCCCCATTATTTCTAATTTTCAATTAAGAAACAAAGGTGCATGAGATAATATAAAATTTATTTGGTTTATCAAAGGTTCAAGTTAAGAAAAGAAGAAAGAGTGTAAACATTACAGATGTGATAACCTGGGTGGTTGGGGGTGGGAAGGTGAGGAGTAAGAAGAATGGAGACCATGGTAAAGATTAAGTATAGAGTTAGGGACTATAAGGTGTGGAAAAAATGGAATGATAAAATACTATGGTTAGATAAAGGTATCCTGTAGCTCCTAATCATGAAAGTAGGATACTTATAGGTGATGACAAGATTAAGACTGCCTTTATCTTTGGGTGAAGCTTAGCTGGAGTGGAGGGGTAGGTCATGGAATTTCAGTAGACTAAGAAATAAGCAAGATAAGGATTTCTTTCTCTCTTTCTCTATCTCTTCCTTTCTTCCTTTCTTTCATTTTTCTTTCTTTTTCTCCCCTCAACTCCAAACTCTCTCTCTCTCTCTCTCTCTCTCTCTCTCTCTCTCTCTCTCTCTCTCTCATTTATCCATTTGTATGGTATTAATTGTATGATTATCCTAAAATCTAGAGTTTGAAAAACTTGTGGAAGGATTTTAGGAGAAGAGACTCCCCAGCACCTTGAATCAAGAAGGCAAATTTTTCGAAGAGGGTACCATTGAGATACCTATGGAAACCACACACTGCATCAAAAGGTCCAGAATCAACTGAACTGAAGGGGGTTGAACACATTTATTCTAAATGTAAGTTCTTATGCCAAAGAGGAATGCTGTCTAAATGGCTTTTTTTGATAAATGTGCCTATTAATTAATGTTTTTGTTTTCTTTCTTTTTCATTTCCTTCTTGTTCTGTGATTTCTGTAATTTCCCCTTAGAAAGGGCAATGTTTAATTCACTTTTAGTGAGAGAATCCTTAGAGGTATATGTTGGTTATTTGAAATGATTCATTGGGGAGACTAGACATGCTAATCTCCCCAAGACCCTCCATTGAGGAGATTTCAACATACTCATTTCTTAATAGAATCACAGGGGGGATTGTGAAAAGGGAATTTATATTTTGATCTGATCAATCAGAGATTTAGTCTTCCCATCCATTTGTTTTGAATTTGGGTCAATCAGCAATCAGGGAATTGATCCCACAAGCACTGACCCCCTGGGTGGTGCCAAGCTAATTGAGGAATTGTGTTTGGTTTCTGGGAGATGATATAGGAGAGATAATGGGTGAAGGGAACTGAAGCAGGGGAGGGGGCGTTCCTGAGGCTGAGATTTGGAGACAGTATCTGGTTTGTTAGGCTTTAGGTTGTTAGGCTAGGTGATTCTTTGCCTCCTTTATATATATATATATATATATATATATATATATATATATATATTTCTCTCTATTATTATCTTTACCTTGTTATATAATAAAGCTACTAATAGCCTTGTGACTTAAAATTTAACTTCTATACATTAATCTATCTCTCTGTCAATATCTCCTTGTATTAGAGCTGGAGTTGGATTGCAAAGGCTATAAATCAGCTAGTTAATTAATTAATAAAATTTGGAATGCCAAGGGGATTGATAGATACAACCTCAGAGATTTGTATTAAGCAGTAGAAGGAGCCTCTATAGCTAGATAACATAGACCATATCTGAAAAATACACCTCTCTACAATAAGTGGCCTTCTTACTTCAGTTTGCCTATAACAACGTACTCCTATTGCTCTTAGATGCCCACTTGCAGAACCAATCATCCCTCTTCCACATAACAGTCCTTCAAAATACTTGAAGATAGTTATCTTGTTTCCCTACCTTTCTTAAGGTTAAATGAGCACAGGTCTGTCAACCAATTTTCTGACAGTTTTAACCCTGGGGCACTTCATTATCATGGTTACCCTCCCTAGGATGCTCTCCACCATATAAAATCAGTCTAATCAAGAGTACTTTTTATATCTGAAATCCCTATTGATATGGAGATAACCAAAAGTTGTCCTAAGACTCCAACTTATTCCTGATGTCTTTAGAGTAACAAATGGCCCAGTCTGAGATTATGATTGCTTGTTTAGGAAAGTATTAAAAAGTTAAATATTCCTCCACCCCCACCCTGCAGTATCCCTGATTTTCATTCAGTACCAAAATGTTGACATTATTCTTTTATGGAAGTAATAATTCACATTTTCTGAAAGAGAATAATAGTATTGATCTCCCAAATAATACCTTTTATTTTCCATTAATTTTTTTATGGAGCATGACAAGCTGTGTACTGGACCTGATCATTTCTAAACATTAATGTAAGAGCTTTTGTAGATGTAAAATATTATAAGGGCTATGTTAATAAAACCAACTCTATTGGCATGGGAACAAAAATTAAATATTTCCTCTATGGAGTTTGTCCCACATTTCTTTGTTTATTAACTCTGTTAACTGGCCTACAAAAGAAATAGCAATTATTCCACAATGGGAAAGGGGTCAAAATCTATGTCCATCACAAGAAAAAGCTGTTTTCAAAGTGTATCTTGGTAATATTTAGATTTTACATTCCAGGAATAGTTTTTCTGGCTTTGCTTCATAGAAAAATAAGGCGGATTATGATTTGTTAGTGCAGTCTCTGGTCCAGAATGTTAAATGTTAGGTTCATGTGACTGCGTACAACTTAGGGAGAAAGCCTCAAAAAATCATTAAAATAATCACTCATTTTGCCTCCACCCAGAGTGTTCTCTGGGAAGCTCAGAATATAGTTTATACCTGAATATTCGCATACGTATATCAATATCAGCTCTATAAATACTGTGGGTAACATTGTGTATTAGACAAAGGGCAGCTTTGACTTTGCACCTACCAAAATTTTAAGTAAATATGGATAGAAATTCAGTGCAGAAAAAATTAATACAATTGACCTCCTCTTTAAAAGTGTCACATTTTACCCCCAGAAAAAATTAATACAATTGACCTCCTTTTTAAAAGTGTCACATTTTACCCCCAGAAAAAATTAATACAATTGACCTCCTTTTTAAAAGTGTCACATTTTACCCCATGAATTTCTGTAGTCCTTCAGACAAAATGTACAGTCCTATGGTTAGTCTTGCCTTATATCAAACTCCTGAAAAGTTCCTTTTAGAGAAAAAGTTTCCTTCCTCCATGATATTTTGAAAATTCTCATCTTGACTCCACAGACCTGTGCTTTCTTTCAGACTCAGAGTATAATGTTCTGGTTCTGACAGGCATTGAAAGGGAAAAAAAAATTCTTGTTTATATAATGAAAAAACTCCCTATAATTTTTGTGAGGCCAAATTTAGATCTAGGATCCTATACAAACTTGTTCTGTCACCTTAAGTATTTAGGCTTCCCAAAGAAGGAAAACACTTTTGGAATTGAAAAATGCCTTCTTTGAGAGCAGCCTGTATTGTATGGACAACTCATAGAAATAATGTGTAGTTTTTATAGAGAAGCTTTAGGTTTATAATGAATTTTACATGTACAAGTGGGTGATATTACTATTTCTATTTTGCATATGAGGAAACTGAAACTGACTTTTCCAGAATAAAATAGCTAGTTGGTCTATGACTGTATTGGCAAACCTATGACACGTATTCCAGAACCAGCTAAAGGAGGCTGTTCCCTTTTCCCTCTCCATGGGTGCCTGAGAGCATTTCTCACATCACCTGCCCCACTGTTCACCAGCCCAATGGGAATGCTTCCTCCATCCCTTCTCTGGTATAAGGTGGTGAGGCTCACATGCAGTGTGAGGGTTGCTGTTTGGGTACTCCTCTAAGATCTCTAACAGGTTTGCCATCACTGACCTATGAGGTTGTATTTGAACTGTCTCCAAGTTCAATTCTATTTGCTGCACCACGTAGGTTCTGCAACAGTAGTGGACTGCAAAATTAGAAAATGTTTCTTCCTTGAATAATGGATCTTTCCTCTTGCTGACCCTTCTGGGTGGAGGGCAATGTGTCTTATCCTTGGACAAGGAACTCTCAACATTCCTCCAATATAGTATGGTTGATGAAGTCTTATCATTTGTTAAGGAAATCCCCTTCTCCAAAACTGTCATTTCTTGGACCAAGCTTAGCTACTTCTCTCTCCACAGCTAGGTCCAGAAACTTGCGATTCACTGATTACTCTTATTTCCCTGCTAATTTTCCTATTTGGGAGGGGATAATGGTGTGTGCTAAAGCTCAAGAGTTCTTCTATCACAAGGATAAAAGTCTGCCTTCAAGTCTAATTTCCATTCCTTCTGGCTCTTTTCTCTCTCACCTCTAGTCTATCCACTCTCTCTCTCTCTCACTCTCTCAAAATAAAAAATACTGTTTCTGCATCCATCAGTGACTTTCACGAAGAAGGTTCATGTCCCTATAATATCAAGCTATTCACAGAATTGGCCAACAATGAGAACAAAAACAAGAAAAGAGAAGCAGCAGCTGCAACACATATTTCTGAACTAAGTCAATATAAGGTAGGCAAAACACTTTACTTCTAACTATCTTGTCAAGTGGGAAGCACAGGTTAATCATATTTTATCTTAATTCAACAAAGGAGGCAATTATAACTCAAGGAAGTGACTTGTTTTCCCAAGGGACACAGAGTCACAAACCATTTGTGTTTTGAAGTTTTGTTTCTTAAGATTCAGAATGTTGTAGTAAGTGGGGTCCTGGGGTTGGAGTCCAGAAAACCTGAATTCAAACCCCACCTCAAATATTTAATATCTACAGGACCTTGGGTAAATCCCTAAAGTCACTTTGGTTCAACTATAGAATGAATGAGTTGGACTTGAAGATTTCAAAGGTCCCTTCCAGCTCTACATCTACGGTTCTAGAGTCCCATTTTTCTACCCCAGCAAAAAGCAAGGGAGTTTCATAAATCTTTGCCTTTCTTTTTAAAACTCACATCTTTTCATGTAGCAATTCTGGTTACTAATGCAGAGCAGCAGCTCCTTTGTAATTATAATCTTCAACACTTGCTTGGGGTGCTGATAGGTTAAGTGATTTGCCCATGGTCATATCACTGATATGAATCGGAAGCTAGACTTGAACCTGGGCCATTCTGACTTCAAGACTGACCCTCTAATTATGGCCTTTGAGTCATTGATGAAATCCCCAAAGCATCAAATACTCAGCAGATTATTTTGATCATTAATTGGCCATGTTCAACAACGAAAATCAACTTTGAACAATGGAGTGATAATTCCCTGTGGATAATTTCAGTGTTACGGATTATTTACCTGGTAATAAAAACTAGGCAAAATACCCCAGGGGTTATTTGAGCCCTGAGCTACTTAATCAGTCTCTAGCACCCCAAACAACTCATTGAGGTCATAGGTGAGACTGTCCCCTGGCAGTGTGAGCAAGTGACTTAGGATTCTAGAAATAATGAAGGGCAGCCTAAATTTCTCCTGTGGAATGGTTAACTTCATTTTTTTCTCCTATCTCTTATGATCCCAGTGGATGATGAGGGCGCCACACAATGCAGAAAACCATGCAAAATAGGTTGATTATATTAATATTCAGCTGGAAATTCAGAAGCGTGTATAAAATACAGAAAATAATCAATTTGGGGAAAACATGGGTTTGAAAAACAAACCTAATCTAAAAAGCAAAACAATGTTTACTCAGAAGAGTGAATTTATTTTTGAAGCTGGTGATTTGAGTTTTAATTGTGTTGATGTTGGAGGAGTGTGGTTTTATCCCTTCTTTTCCTTTTACAGGAAACTTGGAAGAAAGATTTGAAGCAGGTTTGACTGGGCTTTGTCTTATAAATGAAAGGTAGGTAAAGGGGCAGACGTGATTATGCCAGATGAAGAATCCAAAACTGACACTCACTGTAAGATCATTTACAATGAGAACTGGGACATCTGAATAGAAACTGAAACCCTAAATTTCAAAGGAATTGATGTGATGAACAACTAAAACAAGAAAATAAAAGCTGGTCTGAAAGCAAAAAATTGAGTCTGAAAATGAATCACTCTTCCTAGAAATAGATTACAGGAGTTGAAATGGATCTCTGAGGGAAATTGGTCCAAATGATTCTTGAACAAGAATCCTCTGTACTCCATTCCTCTGAAGTAGCCATTCAAACTGTTCATTGTCTCTCTGGTGATGGAATAAGCCAAAACTTTGGAGGTAGTCCATTTTACTTGGGAAGAGTACTAACTGTTACAAATATTTTCCTTTAAAGCCAAATTTGTCTCCAGATTCCAGCAATTCTCATCATTCTGTATTCTGAAGCTAGGCAGAAGAAATCTAGCCCCTCTTCATGTGATTTTCCTTCAAATGAGTAAAGATAACTAAAATGTTGCACAAGAGTCTGCTCTTTTTTCAGATTAAACATTCCCATTTCCTACCCATGATCTCCAGATGATATTCAATTTCATACCATCACTCTTCTTTGCTCTGCTCTGGATTATGTCTAACATATCTATGGCCTTACAAAATCTAGCTCTTAGCCCAAATATCTTGTGTCAAGGGCAAGGGAAATAAGGACAATCATCTCTCTCATTATGAACCCTATTCTTTTAAGGAAGTTTGGTATTATATTGGCTTTCTTGATCATACAATCACAGAAGTATTCGATGATAGTTCTGGGATTTGAATCCTTTTTCTATGACTCCAAATCCAGAGTATTTTCCCACATAGCAAATTTCCTTCTACAAATATGAGTCTTGGTCTTACCTCTAATCTTTGGGGCACTCAAAGTAGATCTTAGAATTTCAGGGGCAAAAATACAAAAATAAGAAACTTTATAGGCCATATTGTCCATTCCCCAGTCCCTGGAGTTTTCTAAACCACTGTATAATTCAGTGATGCCTTTCCTCATCTCTCTGTCTGGTTCAGGTAAATAGCGAGGCTATTTAACTGAATTGCTATAATTGTACCTGAAAGCATGGCACACGTCTCTGAAAGTCACCAGTGCTCAGGAGAGAATGACAATTAAGGAAGATGAAAGGCCAGGAGCTAGCAATGAATAGGGATGAAAAGAGGATGACAGACTCCCATGTTAAATATTTCTCAGGGGAGTGAGCATTGCTCTTCTCTCTTGAACACACTCTACCATACCCTACAAGCCCTTTGCCTGGAAATTCTTTGATCAAGCATACATAACACCTCTCACCCATATGAAATCCACACATTTTTTAAAAATCATATTATTAGGGAAAAGATGGGCAGAATTGTCTCATTCCTACACTGTTGATAGCTGTGAAAGAGTCAAAAAATTCAGTTGAGTAAGGTTATAAGCTCCATGAGGGAAAGAATAAGAGGATCACAGGCTTAAAAGTAGAAGTGCTTTAAAAGAAAAATTATCTGATCCAACATCTTAATTTTACAACTAAAGTAAACAGGTCATACAAGTAGCAAGAGAAAGGAATTGCCTACAGTCCCAAGTCCTCTGAATAAAATCATTCTTCCATCTGAACACTCATAGCATGATGGTCTATACTCATGAGAGGGTGAAAAGATGTTGAATTAAAGAGATAAACATAGGAAAAAAGTTAAATTTGAAGACAAAGGCTTGACATTCAAACAACAATTCAAACAAACAACAACTCAGACAATACCCATAAAACCTTAAGTAATTCATGTAATTTTTTCTAAGTTTTCTCATTTAGAAAACTAAAAGCTAATATCGTGGCCTATATCTATAATCAATCTCTTCAGCTTGGGAATTCCGTGTTGCAGTGATTTATGCAGATTAGGTTAAGAATTTAAACATTAATTTGTTTTCTCTTCCTCTTGTTAATTTTTTCAAATTATTTTTTACATATGGTAGGGAAGGGCGATGGAGAGATACAGTGGGAAATCCAGATAATATAAAAATAAATATATTGTAAAAATATATGTAAAAAATAAAATAAAATGTAAAAAATAAAATACATTAACAAATGCCTAATAAAATAAATGTTTTTTTTTTACTGACACCAGTAAGTGGTGGGTTCCTAATATTTCCAGGAGGAAGACCTCTTTCTGGCAATAAAACATATCTAGACTATTATCCTCTTCCTCCATACACATGTTAATAGTCCAATTACTATATTTATTCAGAAAAATACATGAAAAAGAAATCTCCTATGAATTGTCATACTTTTTAGATGAATTTGAAATGTATTAATTAGAAATAAATCTACATATCTGAACATTAATAGTACATAGAATGTGTGAAATATGCTATTTTACTCTTCATCATGTCCACAAAAAGAGTGTTTATTTATTTGTATTAAGGAGTCATTTAAGGAGCAAGTAGCTATGCTGGTGGATTTGCAACCCTTTACTATATCCCTGAGGCTCTCCAAATTTCTCTGACAAAGTGTTCAGAAATCATTAATTTACACTAAGGCCTGAATTTATCCCTTTGAAATATACATTCATTACACATTATGACTCAAAAATGGATGAGTTTGAATTCCAAAAAAGTAGATACTTAGAAATTTATTTTGAGGCTAGTATGATCCATTAAAAGATTTGAATCAGTATTCTCATAATATTATAGCTAGTGAGGTTTTGAGCATGAATTTGAACTTAGATCTTTCCAAATACAAGTCTTGTGCCATTCTATCTATCTATCTATCTATCTATCTATCTATCTATCTATCTATCTATCTATCTATCCATCCATCTATCTATCCATCTATCAACCTGTATGTCTATATATCTATATATTCATCCATCTATCCATCTGTCTATCTATCCATCTGTCTGTCTGTCTGTCTGTCTATCTATCTATCTATCTATCTATCCATCTATCTATCAACCTGTATGTCTATATATCTATATATTCGTCCATCTATCTATCTGTCTATCTATCTATCTATCTATCTCTCTGTCTATCTATCCATTTATCCATCTATCTATCGACCTGTATGTCTATATATCTATATATCCATCCATCTATCCATCTGTCTGTCTATCCATCTGTCTGTCTATCTATCTATCTATCTATCTATCTATCTATCGATCTATCTATCTTCCTATATACCTTTCTATCCATCTTTCTGCATTCAAAATAGTATGTATATATAAGCTAGTATTATGTAATGTACATGCAACTACTAACTATCACAGCCAGGTCCTACCTCCAGACTTCCTCACAATACTACTTTGACCTGTCATGGTAAGCTTAGAAACTATGCCATTCTTTTCAAACTTTGCATAGAAGTTAGTTTAATTGCCAACTAGTCACAAAATAATCCTCCCCAAGAATGCAGCCAACCATAATTAACTGAGATTATCCTAATGTATTTCATACTAATGTGGGTGTTATGCATACTTATGTAAGATTTATATCATAGAAGAAAACAAGAGAAGGTAGCAGATTTGCTTCTTAATTATTATTCACTGCAGAAAATTAATCAGTAATTTCCCTTTTCCCTCTGAAGTTTCATGGGATTATTTATTAGATAATATGCTTATTTGTATTTATTTTAGTTGAGTTCCATCATGAATCATTTTGTTGCAATTATGTGTAGCTAGATTAAAGAGTAGGTTCAAATTCACAGGATTTTCAATTGTAGGACTCTAATCATAGTAAAAAAAATACTATTCATATGAAACATTTGCAATAGGCATTCATCCAATGTGTTTGTCATGTGACCAGAAATGGGACAGAGGAGACTAATGGTCCATAGTAATCTAAGTTATGGGTATTCAGGCATGAAGATACTGAGCTCCCTTGAACAGAAATAGCCCACTTGGTTTATTCTCATCACAGTCTTATGCCTAAAGAGAGCTAACCATTCATATGAATATCTTCTAGGGACTTGTAACTTAAAGGTAAGTTGGGATTTGGCTTCACATGAAAAACCAAGAAAGAGCTGAATAAAAGGACATGGCACAATGCAGAAGAGGGAGTCATGTAAAATTGCAATGGAGCAATCATGCAATATTTTCTACAATTCTAAGCTTTTCTCTGCCTCTCAAGTCAATCTTTTAAAAATATTAACACAGTTTTTATTATTGCCTTTTGATTTTACATCATGGTAAAATCTTATTTCCTAACTAAAATTGAACATTATTTTTAATGAAGAAAAACAATTGAACAAAATCACCCATTGTAATGACCACATCTAACAATGTTTACAGCTTTTTCCTCTTATCTTATCTTTGTCTTCTCTGGAGAGCACTGCAGATTTCATTATCTCTTTTTCAGGACAATTATTAATCTTCCAAGTAGAAATTCCTATTTTTAAACACAACTATTTTAAGGTGCAGTTATATGAGAATCATAGAACACCAGAACTCCCCAATCAAAACGGCAGATGACCCATGGGACAATGGAAAGGAACCTAGAGGGTATAAAAAGTCTGCCATATGTTGCTACTGTTTAATTGCAATATGTTAAATGGTAAAAAAAATACAGTCTCAGCAATATCCATAAATGGAAAGAAATAGGGAAGGAGAGAGTGTTATAACAAAATAAGAACTGATTTATGATCCAAAGATTACATTGCTCCTTATAAATAAGAGTCATGAATAAGTACCATGAATAAGAGGTTGCAGATCCAAAGGAAGTCCTTAAATTCAATAGGTGGATTTTGATGGAGAATTCATAGAAAGACAAGAATGTTACATTAAGAGAAGGCATGGATATGTTGCAATCTTCTCTAAGGAAGAGAATACCCATAAATCCTATGAATTGTCTCATATAACTCCATAATGATAGAAAAGCAGACTATATAATTGATGGAATGCTTTAGGGAATACTTGATAGACAAAATATGGCAGAATATAATTCAGTTTCCCCAGAAATATTCAACCAAAGGGTATGTGACCTACTGAAAAAGATCCTGTAGAAGACCTTCTTGTAATAAGTTAAAATATTATACTAGATACACCATAGAGCCTGTGCTCAAATCCTGTTTCCATCATATATTATCTATATGATTTTGGACAAATCACATTAGCATGCTGGTCTTCTGTTTTTTCACCTATAGAATAAGATGGTCAGGTGGCCTTTACAGCTCTAAATCTGTCACAATGACCTGTCAACTAAGAGATACAGGGTGTAATTATACATATCCAGGCAGCATATTTGGCAATTTAAAAAATAAATTAAGTGAAATAGAACAATGGAACATTTATTCAATGGAAATGTTCTCCTGGGAAAAGTGGGAAAGAATGAAGTCTGTGATGCTCCATACAATCCTGAATACTTAGTGACTCTAATAGGTATGATTTCTCTGGCTGTTTTAACAACTTCACTGTCTTGTGCCTTGTACTGATGCACAAAATTGCACTATCCATCTATACCAATGAAGTTTTATCCAAATGCAATCCAAGTATTCAGCAGAGAACATAGAATTTTTTGTTATTCCTGTGCTGGCAACTTGAGGAAATGGCCTGGTCCACACTGCAGATGTTAATTACAGTTGCACTCAATCTTCCAGTGGAGGTAGATTTATGACTTGGAAAAATGGCCAAGCTGCATTCTGCAGGTAACATTTTTTAATCTTTCATAAGATCTAATAGTTCTCTGTGTATAATTTTTCATTGTTGCTTCTCAGTAAATTTTGTCAGGAGCTATTTTGGCAGCCTCACTATGGAGACTAGCATTTAAGGGCTGGTAACAGTACATAAAATCTGAATGCAGCATGGATGCTTAGTTATTTCATTCTCTGAATCTGAGGATTTTGTATTTTCTTGTCTGTTATTTGGCCCAGTCAATAGCTGGACAATAGATATTTGGGGAAAAAAATTAAAGGTCCTCTTTTCTGATCAGCGAAGGAAGTTTCTTCACAAAGACTATCCCAGAGTGGTACAATATAATCCATTAGCCATATACAATTTGAAAAGTACTGGAAATGAAAATTAGACATTCTGCTTTTCCGTTATTCATAACTGGGTCTAGCCCATTGAATAATCTGTCCTATCAGTATGATTGGTAATGATCCAGTCATTCCCAAATTCAGACAAACATTTTTTTTAAATTATAAATCCACTGGAAAGCCAAAATACCCTGTGTAAAAATTAAAATTAATAACAATAATGAAATATTATATTTTAAGATATTTATTAATAATATTGAAATTATTATATTTTAATTTTTACACCTGAAAACTATTGTTTAGCAATAGAAATGTTGTTACTTGCATTTGTGAAGTATTCAAGCAATGAAAAATTAAAACCCATTAGAAAGTATTTGACTGGCAAGAAAGAAAAGAAAAGGGGGGTCAAATTAATTGAATTTGAGGAAGGGTTCTTAGTGAGGGAAAGGTAAAACTCACAATCTTAATATATCTAAATGGCCCAGATATAACATTTCACTGTACTTAAAAGTGGACACTAATAGAGGATAGCAATTGGAATTTGAAGTCAGGAAGACTTGGTTTCAGATAAATTTCTGACATATATTGGGCAACTCATTTAAGTTTTCAGTGCCTAAACAGTTCTATAAGCCTATAAATTGCAAAGCAGACAAGAATTCGCTTTAGCAGAATGAGTTTTCCTACACCTATGAAATTAATTTTCTGGTCAGTCTTCTGAAAGTTACTCTAGTACAATATTATACCTAGTTTGATATGAGAGCAATGTGACACTCCTAGGTCATTCAACACTTAACAAATGCAGATTAATAGCTCCACAAGTAGAAAACTATTAGACAAAGAAATGTATTGAAAATTCCCCAAGATGATTCAGCTATGTGAAGCTTCTCTGCTTCCCAAGGTGCCCAATGTATCCAATCAGCCAGATTGCAGATTATTTGATAGTCTTTGAGGTTCATTTTTTGTTGTTTTTGTACTCCAGGGATGAGAAAGTGATATTAACTATTTGTGTCTCTAATGTCCTGCACCAATTAAGTCTCAATGATGGTTTCAGTAGCTTCTAGGTACAAACTATCACAACTTGTGTAGAATAGAGACTTAGGACATTTGTTCCTACTATATTATATTATATTATATTATTATATGTTATATAATAATTATTATTATATTATAAATGCTATATCTCTATATATGAGGGCATATTGGATTAGATTTATTTTTAACTACCCCATTTCATATTGGTGCTCTATGAGTATACTAGTTTCAGAACAAATATTTATCCTTTATCAGTATTTTTAAAATAACCCTTACCTTTGATATTAGAATCAATACCATGTATTGGTTCCAAGGTAGAAGAGTGGTGAGGGCTAGGCAATGAGTGTTAAGTAACTTGCCCAGGATCACACAGCTGGGAAGTGTCTGAGGCCAGATTGATTTCAGGACCTACCATCTTTGGACCTGGCTCTCAATCCACTGAGTCACCCAGCTGCTCCCTCCCCTGATCACTCCTTAAAGAGTATAGACATTAACTTATACTGTCCATATTGACTTCTTTCCACCAAAATCTGGTTTCGTAAAAGATAATACAAAAAGTAAAATCTGATTCAAATAATCAATTAAATAAAACCACAAATAGAAATTAAAGAAATTCTACAGCTTAAAATATTCTAGGAAATGCAAAATAGGCAAAAAAAAAAAAGAACAGGTGAGGAAATCTTCTGTTCTCAGCATGATTAAATCTCAGCTCCAACCTAGAGAGAAATCCAATATCAACCAAGAATTTGGATATGGGAATGCTACCTCCACAGTTTTCTGGAGTGGAAATATGGAGATGAGAGACAAGTTGGAAATATAACTTTTCCTGCATATCCTTAGCTTCCAAAATCTTTCTCTCTCATGGTCTCTCTCTGTCTTTGTCTCTCTCCTTGTTGTTTCTCTCTCTATCTCTATTTATCTGTCTGTCTGTCTGTCTTTCTCGCTCATCTCTAGTATTTCCATTTTCTCAACTATCTCTGGAAATGCATCACATGTGGTTCTCTCTCAAGAACTACCAACTCTGCCCCTTATGCAAGTAGAGGGAATCACTTTAGCATCCCCTCTACCATTAAATGATCTTACATCCTCTTTTGCATACCAGCAGTCTGAAAAATGCTTTGGGCTGAATGGAAGCAAAGTTTCATATAATTTGACCTCAAAGGGTAATGATCATGCCTTATCTTTCATTGTGTCATCCAAAGTTCCTGATAAAAAAGATTTCTCTTTTTCAAAAAGAATAATCAACTAAAATTAATACTTATCAGATGCAGTGCTCAGTTTTAATACTGCATAGTGTGAAAGAGAATTCTTTACTCTATTTTCTAACCTGAGTTAACACCAACTTAAGTACCTCACTAGATTATGAAGACAGCATTAACTCTCATTTGTCTACCTTTTGATTGAATTAATACAAGCTTGAACTAGGTAGAGGAGTTTGCAAACTACCTAGTGCTAGGTGAGGAGCCAGCAAGATACTTGGAGAGTTCCACCCTGTTTTCTAACTCAGTCAGACACTTGTGATTTCTTTTAAGAGTTCACACTCTCAGAAACTGTGAACCCTTTTGATGAGTATTCATCCCCCAGAAGGTGTGAATTGGTTTCTATAAATACTTCCCCCTGGGCAGTGCTAGACAATTTGGAAGCTGTGATTGGCCCCAATGAAGAGAGGTCATGAATTTCTGAGGCTAAGGGAGTTGACTCCAAGAAGAGAGTCAACTCCAAGAAAAAAGTTGGCTTCAAGAAGAAGGTCAGCTCAAGGGAAATAGCCTCAGGAGTCATCTTCAGCTCCAATCATTGTCTTGACCTGCCTCTTGGAGGGAACTTGGGTGAGTGGATATCTGGTTTTTCCCTTCCTGTCTTCTGGAGAGAGTTTAATTCCAATTGAAGGTTAAAAAGTCCTGGCTGAGCCAAGCACTGGAACAATATTTATTTAGATAGGTTAATGTCTTCCCTACACTTTTATATTTCTCTGCTTTCACTCTTTCCACCTCTTTTGTAAATAAAAGATTTACAATTTTCATATATTGAGCCAAAGCATTATTTTTAACACTTACAATAGCCAATAAAAAAAAATCTTGCCCACAAAATTCATTCCAAAATACACAATTTAAAAATACAAATTGATATCACATGATTTCCATAACTTTTTATTAGAAAATAAAATTAAACCTATTAAAATAAAACAAATCATTTTGATCATATACAATTAAAATAATTTTAGAAATGAAAACCAAACAGATAGAATAAAAATAGTAGGTATTGAATTAGAAACATCTCTATTGGAACATCCCTTTGGAAACTTCATTGTCTAAAGGTTTTAATACAGTAGGAAGAGGGAATATGTGGAAATATATCAGGAATAGAGATCCCCATTATATAAGTGATTGAAGGATAGGGACAAGCAGTTTTCAAAATATGAAATTCAGACTATCAACAATCAAATTTAAAAAAATTCCAAATTACTAGTAATAAAGTAAATTTAAAGGGAAATATCTCTGAGATTTCACTTTATACATTATACAAGGCTGACATCACCCCCCCCCCCAAATCATAAATGTTGAAAGTTGGGACATTTTGGGAAAACATACTAGCTAAAATATTGTAAGTGATACTGAGAATTTTTCCCACTTCTCTTGAAAACCATTATATCAAGCAGTCAAATAAGCTAGTCAACATATTTAATGGAAAGAGAATTAGATTTAAAGTTAGAGGGCATCTCATAAAACTCTGGTTTTGCCTATTGCTTGATTGTTAGTTTAGGCAAATAATTTCACTCTTATAATCCACAATTTCTTCATATATCAAATGAAGGTTTTTAACTAGATGACCTTTAAATTCATTCCAGCTCTAATTCTATAACTTACTCTTTCATGAAAAATTAGCAAATTTTTAATTCTAATTTTCTTCCCTTTCTATAGTTTTGCTGAAGACAGAATTAGAGTCAATTGAATAATAATTTTGTTTGCTTTTCCTGTGGCATAATGGATAAAGCACTGGGCCTGGAACTAGGAAGATCTGAGTTCAAATCTGGATTTTGAAGTTTACTAGCTTTTTAACCATGGACAAGTAACTTAACCTCAGTTTGCTTCAACTTCCTTATCTTTAACATGGAGACCATAGTAGCATCTTCCTCCCAGGAATATTGTAATGATCAAATGAAATAATAATTGTAAAACACTTGGCACAGTGACTGGCACATAGTAAGTGCTATTTAACTGTTGGTTGTTATCATTATTATTATTATTAAACTTTTATGATTGTCACAAGATGATGTCTATTGTTTGAGTGTATTACAAGTTCCCATATGAATGAATATAATTGGAGGTACTGTGGGTTGCAATAGTTCCTTCATTCCAGGCAAAGTGGGTAATTCTCATAGTTTTTTTTTTCATTTCATATTTCCTGCAGTCTGAATTCACTTGTGTTATGATTAAAATTCTCTGGGGGATTATGAATTTATTAATTTAATTAAATTTTTTAAAAATTTAAAAAGCTAAAAAATAAAATAAGAAATAAAATTCTCTGGGAACTGTATATTAACTTATAATTATATATTAGTAAAAGTTATAGAGAAAGATAAAAATCACATGGCTATACCTAATTAATCTGAATTTGCCACTCTTGTCTCTGTTCACTAGTCAAAAGCCACATGTCAGCAAGAGCCCAAGAGAGCCAAGACTTCAAAGCCTCAAAAGAGACTTTCTTGCTTCCTCAGGCTCTTCTCTTATAAAGCCATTGATATCACTCCTTTTGGGTCTCTCTGGTTGGATAGACTTGACCTCAATCTGGGTCTTCCAGGCTCTAGGAGCAATTTGGGCCAGCCTCTTCTGAGAGACTAAGAAGCCATGATGTCTCTGGAATCATCCCCTAGTAGACATGCAAGCCCAGTAAAAGGATGGGGCTGAAAATGAGTTTTCAAAAGGAACATTACATCCACCCATTCCCCCTTCTAATTCTTTGAGTAAACTAGCATGGTAACCTTTCAAAGAAGAAAAGTAGGGAAACTACATGTTTATCTTAAACTGCATGTGTTAAAATGGGAGCCAAAATAGCTGTCTCCCTTTCCCTGGCCTGTTTAATTCTGTCCAATTTTTTTCCTTTTTGGATTCTTCCTTTTGCACTCTCTCTCTCTCTCTCTCTCTCTCTCTCTCTCTCTCTCTCTCTCACTTTTCAAAAATATACACGGCTATCCTCTTCAACTCTTTTATGCTCATACTAACCCAATACTAACCCAGTCTGGACAATGATTCTGAAAATACTCTTTTGTTTTTGGGGAGGAATGGTTTCCAAAGTGGTGCCATATGATTCAGACATCAGTGAGTTTAACTGTATACAATCCTACATTTCTTTGTGGCCCCACAAATGTGATTATAAAACTGGTTTGGACATTCATTTTCTTCCTGATGAGCATATTCAAATTTTCATGAAATTTTAGGCTGAGTAGAGCTCAACAATGCCTCTCTGGTCTCACATAATCTCACACAGTCTTCAGAATTATTGGGGTCCCATTATGCATCCTGTCATGATCAATGATTTACATCCTAATTTTTAGAATTATTAGGGGCCTCAAAAATTACCCATCTTTTCCCCCTAGTGAGTAAGGCATACATTAGCTCCATTTTACATCACCCCAGCTTGGATTAAAATGGTGAAAAATGGCCTTGAATCAAAGAACAAGCAAGGAGTTGATATCATAGGTAGGCATGTCCTTTACCCATATGTTGATGTATGATGGGGAGAACTGGACAATATTTCTTAATATCACCAAGCTGCCTCTATGGTCATGCATGGCAACTTCCCCAAGAGGAAACATGCTCATCATTTTCCACATTTGAGTCTAAAGTCTGGATGGAGACTTGTGGAATAGGGGAGGAGGAGGAGGAGGATTAGGAGGAGAAAAAGATCTGACCTTTAAGGCAGGCAAAGACTTGAGATCATAACACTCATCATCAGAACTTTCCAATCACAGACACTCATGGTTCAACAGAAAGTGTCAAACACTACCAGGAGTCAGATAGCTAGTCCAATGGGTAGAGTGCTAAACTTGGAGTCAAAAAGACTAGTTCAATAATAGTGACCCTGGCAAGTCAATTTATCTCTAACTTCCTCAGACTTTTTGACTGCAAAGTGGGGCTCATAATAGTAATTACCTCCCAGGATTGTTATCAAGAACAAATAAGATAACATATATAATGTGCTTATTAGCACAGTGCCTGACACAAGGTAAACACTGAGTAAATACTAACATTGCCTTAATTCCCTTCCCATTACCTAGGGGCAGTATTCTTGGTTTCTATATGTTATTTATTCATAAACTTTAAACATATAGGTAGTAAAATGAAATGAAACTATTTTCTATTTGTTCTTTTCAAATCCCTTTCAGTGCTGCCCACCTTGTAGAATTGATACTGAGGCTCAAGTGGGATACTCTTGGAAGTGCTTTGTAAGACTTAAACTAATTTACAGATGTTAGTCTTTATCCAATAAATACTTATTAAGTACCTCCTAGGTGCCAGTCAACACGCTAGGTAATAAGGATGCAAAGAACTCAAAATTAAATTCCGCTTGCCCTTAGGGAATTTATATTCTTCCCAGAAAGGAAAATCCATAAAAATTTAATCAATAGTCTCTTATTAAACACTCAGTCTCTATTCTGCATATTGTAATAAGGACCAACGATACAAAATAAAAAGAGAAATATTTTTTTAAAGTTCCTACCTTCAAAGCCTATGAATACAAATTGGGGAGACAACATAGTAAAAAAAAAACTGCCACATACAATATATATAAAGAGTAAGCATAAGGTATTTTTAGAGGTGAAGCATTTTGAGACCTCTAAACAAATAAGCAACTCAAAAATATTCTAAATTATTGCAAACTAAGCTTTGCAGTTTTGCAACTTTAGTAATTAGCAAAGATCTCTTATAGGAAGTGGCATTTAAGTTGGATCTTGAAAAGCTAAGTATTCTGAAAGGCAGTTGTGAAGATGTAGAGTTTTTCAGGATTGCAGATGTCCTGTGAAAAGATCTAGAGGTGGGAGATACATGCTATCTTCCTGGAAGAGCAAATGTGCAAATTTGACTGGAAAGAGGGAGACCACAACAAAGTCTAAAGTAAAATAAGCCTAGAAAGCTGGGCAAGAGTCATACTTTAAAAGGGAGGTATATTTCTAAGAGTTGAGTTTGTGTCTTATCCTCAAGTCAATAAAATACGGAATCATCAAAGGGTGATCAGGAGAGTAGCATGATTAGAACTGGGCTTTAGGAATAGCAATTTCATAAATGTCTGCTAAAGTGTGGAGAGTTTGAAGACAGTTGGAAGACTAAAACCATGGGCCATAAAGGAAGCTGGGAAAACCTGAAGTAGGGAGGGGGTTGTATGAGTGAAGAAAAGAAGCCAAATGCTTGAGACATTTTGGAGGGGAAAACTGGCAAGATTTAGCAACCAAATAAATGAGATGGAAGGAGGATAAAAGAAGAGGTGAGCCATTTAAGCAAGATTTCATAAGAGCAGATCTCCAGAAATCAGAGTCATAACTAGGAAAAGATGACAAGGCTCTGCCTCAGAAGGTGAGGCAATTATCTAAATGAAAGAAGCATGCCAGAAATTATCCCAAAGAGACCAAAGGCAGGGGAAGGAGACACACTGGTACAAACGTATTTATAGCAGCTCTTTTTGTGGTGGCAAAGAATTGGAAGAGGAAGGATTGTCCATTAATTAAGGAATGTCTGAACAAGTTTTGCATATGATTGTAATGGAATTCTATTATTATAAGAAATGATGAACAGGATAATCACACACACACAACATGGAAAAAAACATAGGAAATGAAGCAAAATGACATGAGCAAAACCATGAAAGCAACGTACACAGTAATAGCAATAATGTTCCATGATCAGTTAAGGATACCAACTATTATCAGCAATTCAAGGATCCAAAACATCTTCAAGGGACTCATGATGAAAAAAAGCAACCTACTATGAAAGAAGAAACTTGTGGAGTCTGAATGCACAATGTAGCATGACATTTTTTGTTTCATTTCCTTCATGAGTTTTTTTTCTATAAACAACATATGTATTTTTTCACAACATGACAGCATGGAAAGGTGTATGCTTAGATTGAAGAAGGCGACTCCAAATAAATGGGTTTTGTGATATTCTGGGTTTTCTGCCTCCTTCTACAGGATTTTGTCCATCCACCTTACATGCCCCCATCTCCCTGCCATCTCCTCTCTTCCCCCACTCTCTATGTCTCTGTCTCTTTTTTTCTCTCCCTCTCCTTTCCTTTCCCTCTCCCTCTCTGTCTCTGTCTCTGTCTCTGTGTCTCTCTCTGTCTCTCTGTCTGTCTGTCTGTCTCTCTCTGTCTCTCTCTCTCTCTGTCTCTCTCTCTCTTTCTCTCTATAACACACACACACACACACACACACACACACACACACACACACACACACATATCAATAAATGATTGTAATTCTGGCCAGACCCACCTTTTTATTTGTTACAGTGGTGATGCCCCCTTGGTACTGTTTTCAGCTATAAAACTGACCTAGGTTCAAATATACTTTACTGTAGCTATGTCCATACTTTTTACTTAATAAACTTTCCCCCACTCCCACCCTGTTCTGTTCCTTGGAAAGTTGAGTGAGCTCTTCTGGATATTGATGGAGGCACCCACTTGTTCTATTGCCAGCCTTAGCTTGTGTTCACTGACTGCATGGACAGCTCCCGGGTGCCATGTCCTTCCCTCAACGAAATCAAGATACATCTTAACTGCCCAATGATGGCTCAAATATCCACAATGTCCTATATTCAAGTGGGACAAAGGCTTATTATTAAGAAACTCTCCAAAAGAAAATGTATTATGGTGCCCTCAAGACATAGATCAGTCATATTCCATTTGGATCGAGGAAATATTTTTTGGAAGCTTTGTAGATGTAATCATTAGTTTCCAATGTCTCTGGATCATCATACACGGCATCAACCCTTCCCTTACCCATGTAGAATGGCTGCTCTCTCTGGGCACATGTAAAATGGGAATACTACACCAAGGCTTACAGAAGGAGAAGCTTTTCCTCCTTCTTGATGTATTTATATCCATCCTCAAACAGTTCTTTAGGCATATCTCCATCTCTCTTTCCCATGTCTCAGGGGTTTAAAAGAGGTTGTGTGGTAGAGTGGAATCATCATTGAACCTGAAGTCATAGGACCGATGTTCAAATTCCATCTTTGACGTGAGACTATAGGAAAGTCATGTCACTTCCCTGGGTCTCCCTTTTCACTTCTGTAAAATTAGAATGTTGAAAGTATTGGCCTCTGAGGCGTTCCTTCCAGCTCTGGGTTTGCCTATGCATGATAGCAGAGAACATAGGATGTTTTGTGTTTGCAGACAGCTATGCTGCTCAAGGCAAAGAGTACTCTGGTTCTGGTATCAGGGTATCCAGTCTAATTCCTGCCTATGCTTCTTAGACGTTGCTTCACTGGGCTTCAATTCCCCTCTGTGAAATGGAGTGTTGAATTATATAGCTCCTGATGTCAAGTTCAACTATTAATATGGGTGCCCATTATCTCAGCTAATACATTCACACCTTAGGGAAAATATGGATAAGGCAGAAAATTTCAAAGAAGGGCAATCAAGCCAGGTAAGGACTAAGATTAACCATATGAGGATGAATTGAAGGAACTTGAGATGTCTAGCATAGAGAGGGATGTTTGTTTTCAAGTATTTTAAGGGCAATAGGTGAAAGTGGTACAAAATTTAATCTATTTGAACCCAGAAGTCAGAACTGTGAGCAAGAGAATTCAAGAAAATGAATCAATTAAATGATAAAAAAAATAAGATCCCTTTCTGCAAATGCCTCTTTTTTTCCCTCAGTTTCTTCATCCATAAAATGGGGATAACAAGAGCATCCATCTCTCAGGGTGGTTTATGAAAAACAATGAGATAATGTTTGTAAAGCACTTAACCTAGTGCCTCTAATATAATAAATGGGTGGCATATAATCATTATTATGCATCAGTCTTTAAACAAAATTTAAACTAGTTTGCTTGTTATCTTTGATTCTCTAATAACGGACCCCTTAGCAGATGGTTGGTAAATGCTCTTTGAATGAATGATTAAGGAAAGAAGAAGATTCAGCTTGATTTTTTTAACCCTTACCTGCTGTCTTAGAATTGATGCTAAGTATCAATTCCAAGGCAGAAGGGCAGTAAAGGCTAAGCAATTGGGATTAAGGGTCACACAGTTAGGAAGTGTCTGAGGATAGATTTGAACCTAGGACCTCTCATCTCTAGATCTGGCTCTCTATCCATTAAGCCATCCACCTTCTCCAATTCAGCTTGATTTAAAGGAAAAAAGGCAAACACCCTGGTCCAAGAATACGATGGAACGCCTGAAGAGAGTGGATCCATCTTCATTGCTAGTCTTCAAGAAGATAGAAGAACTCTTAAGGCATAAAATTAAAGGGACTCTCATTTAGGTGAGTTAGATTTGATGGTCTCTGCAGCCCCTTCCACTCTATTTCTGTGATTCTTTATAAAAATATTGTTATTACATAGGACAGAAAGTGTGTCTCTTTGGCTCAGTAGCACATGAACAGAGGCCTGTAATTTTCCCTTCTTAACTCTGTGCTTGATAAAAAATAAACTGATATATATATATATATATATATATATATATACATATATATATATATCCTGAGGGTGCCATCTTTCGTAATAGTATGCATAGTAGAAAGATCAATGGCTTCATAGTCAGAAGACCTGAGTTCTAATCCATGCTCTGCTACTTAACCATGTTTATAGGCAAGTTGGTCTTAGCCCACTTGGTCATCAAGTTTCTCATCTCTAAAAAAACTAAAGGAATTAACTTGATGTTCTCT